>NC_056742.1:350906863-351054363 GCF_019279795.1 Protopterus annectens
TCTAATAGCTTTTTTGGACTCCCACCTAAGTATCTTTGAGCATAAATAAATTTAAAAGCCATTTTCTGGAAAGTAACCCATTTTAATTTAGAACGATCAATCCAATTTTGTATTATATAAAGTTTTAGTAATGAGCAAATAAAAATGATAACATGAATATCAACTTTTGAAAGATGAATCAATGGAATATGTAGAATAGCAAATTCCCACGTCAACGTGGATTTTGATATCCCATTTTCTGCAGTCTGACTTTCAAAGATGTCCACAATCTGTGAGAAAAATGACAATACCATAGAATATGAAGGAGGTCTGCTTGGGGATGAGAACAGCATGAACACGAAGGGGACTTATTTGGGTTAAATTTGTTTAATTTGATTGGGGTAAAGTAGGCATCATTATTAATCATTAATTGTGTGTATGCTAATTTTTTAAAAGGGATAAATTCCTTAGTGTGTCTAATAGCCAGGACTTTCTGAGATTCTGACAATTGGGAATTATAATTCAACCAAACATTGGATAAAAGACAGTTGTGGTCCATCATTAAAGAATTAATTAATTTATATGAGTTTGAGAGCATTTTATCAGATGATGAAAGTATTTTGATAATCGTGTTAAGGTTTTTCAATTGTGAGTCTATGGGGACCAGACATACAAATTTGTTTTTAATTATTGCTCTTAGTTGTGTAAGAATTGGTGAGTAATTCCAGTTTACTTTCAATAACTTACGCCAGTCAGATAAAGGCAAGTCAAGATATTTCAAAACATCTCCTACTTTTAGATTTTTAATTAAAGGATAGTTTGTTAAGTTCAAAAGTTTATTGTCCAATAATATATTTGGGTTTAGATGAATTGGCTAAACATGGTGCGAGATCTTTTCTAGTTTACACATTTTGAGTAAGGTTTGGAAATCTCTAATCTTTTGTTTAAATACTGTAGATATATTTTTAATAAATAAACTATCCAGAGAGATAAAGGAATAGCTTCAGGATTTAAATTATTAGAAATGACATAATTATACCATAATTTTATCCATAAAGATTGATTTGGATAAGAAGTGTTATTGAATTTAGAGATAGTAAGAAGTTTATTGGATGAGACAATCAAATAATAGAGATAAAGATTAGGTAAACCCAAACCTCCCTTGTCCTTCGAAAATGCCAATCTAGAATAAGAAATTCTAACAGATTTAGGGAACCATATGAATTTTGCCAAAACTTTATTTACAGACTCAAAAAATTTTTTTGAAATTATCTGATCAGATGATGAGAATTGGTAAAGAAATTTAGGCAGAATATTCATTTTAATAATGGCCACCCTTGAGAGAAATGAAAGGTTTAGATGCTTCCATCTGTCCATATCAGACAATATAGAGTTCCATAATTTATTAATATTATTTTGAAAGGAAGATTTATTATTGTGTTCTAAATTGATTCCTAAATATTTTATATTATAAGTAAACTGAAAATGATCGTCTGGAAACAAAAAAGATTTGTGTGCTAAATGATTTAAGGGAAAAATATGAGTCTTTGTAGAATTTAAAAGATAGTTCGAAACCAAAGAAAAATAATCAATAGAATTCATTATTTTCTGTAATCAGATAATGGAGTTTGAAAGTAGATTACTAAATCATCCAAAAAGCAGAGAAATGAATATTAGTATTAAGAATTCTAGGGATGTTATGAAAAGTATTTTGAGTGATAAACAATAGCAAAGGTTCTAAATAAATGTTGAAAAGAAAAGGGGACAATGGACAACCCTGTCTTGTTCCTTTAGTGATCTTTATCGGAGCAGAAAATTGACCATTAATGTATAGTCTAGTAAACATATTCTTGTATAAAACTTTTAAAAATTTATAAAGAATAAGGGAATATTAAAACATAACATAGTTTGAAATAGAAAGTTCCAACATACTCTGTCAAAGGCATTTGATGCATCTATAATCAAAGCATATATAGGGTTTGGATTTTTCTTAATGAGATGAAGTATAGTCTCTAAAGATAGAGTATTATCCCAAGCATGTCTCTGAGACATAAAACCTGATTGATCTGACGAGATAATTGAGGGTAAAATCCGTTTCAATCTGTTAGCCAGAATAGATGACAGAATCTTAATATCCACGTTAATTAAAGAAATGGGTCTATAATTTACTGGGTCAGATTTATCTTTATTATTTTTTAGAATTAGAATGGTTTTGGATGTGTTCCAATGAATATCTGAGATATCATTAACTCTTATATGATTGTAAACTTTAAATAGAAAGGGAAGAACTACCAATTTGAAAGTTTTGAAAAATTCTGGAGTAAAACCATCAGGTCCCGGAGATTTACAAAATTTAAGATTATCTATTGAATCCGAGATTTCTTGTACCGATATAGGGGTAGAAAGTAGTTTTTGCTGATTATCATTAAGTTTAGGGAACTGCAAAGAGTCTAAAAAGAGTTTTGAGTGATTATCTTTAACAGAATTAGAAGAACCTGAATATAACTCAGTGTAAAGAGAGGTGAAAAGTTGAATAATCTCTTCATCAGTATTATATAATCTGTTATTATAAGATAAAGATGTAATATTTGGATTTCTGAAGTTAACTTTAATAATTCTCACTAACAATTTAGATGGAACCTGGGCCCACTCTGAATATGAAGCAAGTAGCTTTTGTTCAGCTAAGGAGAGGTTATTTTGGTGAAGCAGAATTAAATCTTTCTGACAATCAAAAATTTGTTTTTCTAAAGTAGCATCATAGTTCAGACTAAGATGATTTTCCAACGAAGAAATTCTTGATTTTAAGAATTCCTCTTTCTTAAACTATTGTTTTTGAAAAAGCAGCTTTACTAATAAATAAACCTCTTAATCTTGCTTTACATGCAGCCCATTGTATGTCATAAGGAATGTTAGATGATGCAAGACTATTCACCATTTCATTTAGGATTTCTGAAGCTTGTTTGCAAATATCTTCATTTGACAATAAGTTATTATTTAAGGTCCACTTATGAAACATACTTTTATTTTGATATTGGGTTTTATGTTCAATTTTAGTGAAATTCTTGAGTGATCCGAAAAGAATCTGGGGTCTGTAGTAAAGTCCACAATATATTTTGAAATATAATCTGAAATTAGAAAGAAGTCTAATCTGGACCACGAATGATAGCACTTAGAATAATAAGTATATATATCATTCTTGTTTATACTTTTAACAGTCGGAGGGATCTATTAAATTATATTCTGTCATCAAATCATTTATAGCCAGAGTAGATTGAAGATTATAGGTGACAGTGGAGCGGAACGATCAATTACAGGGTTTATAACTGCATTCCAGTCACCACCCACTATAATATGATGATCCTTATAGGATGCAAGAATATTGTAAATTTTAAAATGAACAAATGTTGTGAATTACATGGGCCATATAGATTTAAAATTAATAAGGGTTTGTCCAAACCAGCAATAGAAGCGGTAAATAAGCACCACCTCCCTCATCATCAAATTTCTCATCAATAATATTCCCAATGAATTTTTGTTTAATGATTATAGCTACACCTCTGGAGTTAGATGAGTCACCTGAAGCTATAATCTTTTTGATCCATTTTTTAACTCTTTATTCCAATCAATACATGAAATATGGGTCTCTTGAATAAAACAAATGTTAGCCTGTGATTTAAAGATCATATGAAATAATAGTGACTTTTTCGCTTTATCTTGAATGCCTCTAACATTCCAAGAATCTAAAATTATGTCAACAGGCATATTCTACAAGTATAATCATTATTGATGCTATAAAAGTGAACTCAAGGTGCAAATCCAACACAACATTAAAAAGAAGAAGAAAAAATAAAAGAAAAACAGTCTTTAAGTATTCAAGCAAGTCATCAAATAACATTTGTTGAAAAAAAAAGAAAAAAGTTTTTTTAAGAACCATGAAATGTATAATAATAACCTTTATCCTAACCCTAGTGCCTACCCACCAATCCCCCTGTGATAAAGGAAGAGCAGAAGAACATAAAAAAACATTGTAATTATAGATAATAATAACCTCAAGTTAGAATACAAATTACTCAAAGGAAGCCTAACATAACATAAAGTCTGAGTAATACTACTAAAAATATATACAAAATTAACTAATTTCAAGACGTCCAACATGCTTAATCCCTACTTCTGATACTAATCTAAAGCTCCTATCCTTAAATTGAAATTTATAGTGATTAACTGTATTTCCTCAAGTATTTCAAGAGAAAGAGAAACAAGTAAATAATAAATAAATCACACTCTGCTTAACTAGAACACTCTATCATAAGAAGTAATACAATTAAAACTGAAAGATATGTAAGATAACATATATAAGTATAACAAAACCAACAGGTAACATTATAATATAAGTAAATAAGCATAGCATTACTGAACTAAAGATAATAGTCATGCACTATCTACTGAACCTTCTTTAGTATTTTAGTGATAATTTCATTAATCAACATGACCATTAGTATGATAAAAGCACTAATACCTGTAGAATAAGTATTTAGTTATAGTTCAAATAAAGCAAAAAACAACTACCAAGCAACCATATCTCAAAATGAAAAACAATTCAGTCTGGAGATGCATCTATTAACTAGATAATAGTAGTACAGGAACTATTCAAAATGAAATATTATAAGCTGTAAGGTTTTAACACTAGTTAATATACATGAATAAAGTATAATTATATTATTAAATAGTAACTTAAACAGTATCATATATATTGAACTGAATGTACAACAATGTGCATACATATAATTTTAAATCTACTTTTTGAATATTTTACTAATGACTCTGTTAGGTTATGTAGCCATACTATTCTTCTAAGCTATAGATGTAACATAGCAAAACAGCATGAAAAGACAAGGCTTTTAAAGTAAACATTTTGAACATCTAATTAAAACAGAAACAAGCAAGCTAAATGCAGTAAATCTAAGGGCTTAAATATATACAGGTAGATTCAGCTAATCATATTAAAGATAGTTATTTCAAACCTTTCAAATAAGTAAAGGCTTTCTTAAACATAAACTACTAATCATAAATATCACATCCAGCCTCTGAGAAGAGAGAGAGCAGAGAATAGAAAGAACATGAAACTTTCATATGAACAGGTATACTTTGTAACATTTGTCAAATTAAACACTTCAGTATAATATAAAATATTGTATGAAAAAAATTCTGAATAGGAAAATATGTTCATTTCTTTACACATCCTTTAGAATTTTAATATATAAAACTAACCTGTTCATTTGTTTCCAGAAACATTTTCACTCTGCTTTATGAAAGTAGCAGCTTGCTTTGAAGTCATGCAGACACACTAAAAGTCACTGAATATATTATGTGACATGAATCTGTTTAAACTTAAAAGCAACCTTCATTTATGAAGAGAAAACACTTTAAATAATAGCCAGATCTATTAAAAAGTTAGTGCTATTGAATACTTGTTGAAAACAAGCAGACTTGTGTATTTGAAACTGTCCTTCTTTCCTCACAAATGATGACATCACCATCCATCAGAGAGACTGTAGTGTGCGCATGTTCATGCAGAGCATCAGCTGGAACTCTGAGGGGAAGATTTTCTTGCTAGAATGTTGAGATGGAATGTTTTTCCCTCCAAAACTCATTTAGCTTACACAGAAGGCTGTAACTCAAAAGCTTGTAATAAAATTAACATATTATCTATTTACACAGCAAGCATATGTGAGAGAAAGAGAAAAAAGTAAATACAGCAATTTAAATGCTTCTATTAATCTACACAAATCTAACAAGCATATATCCTGTCACTGCACACTGTCACACCAAATCTATCATGTGTAAATTACATGACAAGTTCTTAAGCTAATATAATTATGTCACACCAGAATTACAAATCATGTAACACAAATACTGTCAGAGTAAAGAAATGAAAAAATCAAACCTTATTGTAGTTCTTTAACAGTAGAATATTAAGATACAGTGTCAGGAAGCTTTTTAAATGTTTTAAGAAAAATGTCTTTTGCATCTTTAGGATCTGAACATACAAATCTTTTGTCATTAGCTGTGAAAGACAAGGTATTAGGATAAGCCATTCGAAATCTAATCCCTCTTTTTATCAAGTCAGCACAATAGGGGGCTAGTTTTTTCTATTTAATTTGATCTGTGCAGGAAGATCTTGGGAAAATGATAGTTTGTGAGACTTCCATATGAATTGTTTCTTTGTTTTAGCAGTTTCTAGGATCTGGAAAGTGTCTTGAAAGTTTAGTAACTTAGTATAAATTAACCTTGGTGTAGAAGAATCTTGCTTTGTACGCAGTGCTCTGTGTGCTCTCTCTACAATTATAGATTTTGAAGAAGCTTCACAATTTAACAGTGTTTCAAAGATATTTTTAGTCACAGATAACAAGTTTTTATTGTCATAAGATTCAGGTAAACCACGAATAATGATGTTATTTCTTCGACTCCTGGCTTCCAGATCCAATATTTTAGCTTGTAAATCTGAAATAGTTTTATCTCTAGATTTAAAGTCACTTTCCAATAAGTCTGTTTTAACTTCCAAAGCTAAGATTTTATTTTCAATAGTAACAATACTATCGTTTATTTGCTTTAAAGATTTACTAAAGTCTGCAAACTGTTCTGAAAAGTTTTGTATAGCACTTTGGATTGGTTTTAATGCTATTTTTAGTTCTTCTAAAAGGAAATTTGAGCCATTTAAATCTTTATTACTTACATTAATAGTTTCTGTAGGTTGTCTAGATGATTTCAGTCTTTTTGAACCTGAATCTTTTTCAGGAGAGAGCATTGAAGTATATTTGGCCTTTGTAGGCTGAGTCTCCATGGAGTCAGATTTTGTAGCCATGCCCAGAAATGGAATGCAGTCAACAGGATACCAGGAACCAGGAACAGACTGGAGCAGTAGGAGTCCCAGCAGCAGAGAGACCAAGAATGTTCTGAGGTAAAATAAATCCCAGGATAATAAGTCCAGAAGAAAAAATAATCCAAATGCGTAGAAAAAGATTTATAAAATCTTTTAGTATAAAAACTTGAGGAAAAAGGTTGATATAAAGTTGTAAAAAAAAACAAAAGTTAAATAGCTGTGAGGAGCTCAGAGAGTAAGGACTAGACTAGTCGGCGGCCATCTTGGAATCATAGTTACTCGATTTTTGAACAAAATAAAAGAAATGCTTCACAACAATAAACTACTAAAAAAACTTGCTAAAATGACTTTCAAATAAACAACATGTGCAAAAACAGTGTAAAAAACTATACATAAAACAATACTATTACACAACTGTACTGCTTTTTACCATTGGCAATATTGCATCGGTGTGTAATGATTTAAAACACTATTGATGCATTAACTACTTCCTTGCTAATAAAGGTTTGATAGATATGTAATCGTCAAGTCCCGGTGGGGTAGAAGCATCAGTGTATAATTGCCACCAAATTTCTTTGTAAACCAAGGTGGCCTTATAATTACCACCGCTAGGGTCTATTGCTATATTTCCCAGGATGGCAAATCTAAAACTGTGCGTGCCCCCACACTTCTCTATATGTCTGTAAAGGGCATTATTTGCATCCTTTCTCCTGATACTATATAGGTGATCATAAATAGGTTTTTTAAAACTTCTTTCAGTTTTCCATATATAGTATCCTGAACACATCACACATTTTGCCAAATATATAACAAATGTAGAATTATAGTTGCCTTGTTTAAACCTAATCCTAGTTTTATTAATGTTATTTAAAATAATCCCTTCATCTTCATTTATCACCTGACATTGATTGCAGCATCCACATTTCTTGGTGTGCTTCATGCAACAATCTGTGTTACTCTTTATTGTCCCTCGTTCCAAATACATCTTGATGTTACAATCCATTTTATACACAAATAAAGGCTTGTGACCTATAATTTTCACAATATCTTGATCAATCATCATGACATTCCAATTACTAGTCAAGATGTTTATAACTTTATTAGTGTATGGTCCATATTCCAGAGTACATGCTCTGTTAAAAGCAGTATTAATGGAACTCACCAGTTCCACTCCTTTAAATGTGCCTTTGTTCCTGTTACCTCCTAACAGTGGGGTATATTTATGTCCCCATTCCTTGATGACATGATTCCTCACATCTTTCATCATATTCATTCAATATCCCCTTTCTTTGAACAATTCAGTAATACAATCCATTTCTTCTATCATCTCTGCGCATTCTGATGTCATTCTTATTGCTCTGCTACATTGTCCTTTGTATATATTGTACAACAATTTTTTTGGGTGATTGCTAGTGTATTCCAAATAACTGTTGGAAAATGTGCTTTTCTATAAATATGAGACTTAAAACCTTTGTCTCCATTGGATATGTGTGTCCAAATACGCTATACCTTCACTGCTACTGGAAGAAGTAAATCTCAGATACTCACTACTATGGTTCAAATAATCAAAAAAACTGCTCAAAAGTACCTGACTTCCATCCCATAGGATATATATATCATCCAAGTACCGGGAGTAATATCTAACATATTTGAAGTAACCACTTTTGAAAACTACTAACTCTTCCCAGTCTAGCATGACCAGATTGGCTTATATGGGGGCACATGCTGCCCCCATAGCTACTCCCCTAGTTTGTCTAAAGTGTTCACCCTCATAAAATATGTAATTATGATCTAATACTATGGACATGAGTTCCAGAATCAGGCATACCCTGTCCCATTCTAAATTAGTGTATTTTTTAATACTGTTGCTAAATGCTTCCATACCTTTCTCTTTGGGAATGCATGAAAACAATTCCACCACATCAATGGTGACATACAATAATCCTTCTTTCCATAAGTCAATGGGATAGTTCTTTACAAAATCCCACAAATCCTTAACCATATGAGGAATTTTCTCATGCATATGTTTTAACATAGTGTCCACTGCTACTCCCAATGGAAATGTTTTGTAATTGCTACCTGAAATTATGGGACGAAAGGGTGGGTTGCTAACATTTTTATGCACCTTTGGGATCACCACCAAAGTAGCCAATTTAGGATGTTCTACTTTCAAAAACTTATAAGTGTCTACTGTAATTCTGTTATCTATATTCCTCAACATACGTATCTATACATCTGTGTGCTATGCTTATTTCATTAATAGACACAGTTTCAATTGCCTGATAGGTGTAAAATCTCATGCATTTTTGTGGTATACTCTAAGGTGTCATAGATTACCACACCTCCTCCCTTATCAGGTTTAATTACCCGAATACTGTTGTCTTCTCTCAGATCCTTAAGAGTTCTAATCTCTTCCATAGTTAAGTTGTTTTTTTAATTTTTTACCTTTTAACTTGTTCTGAAGTTTGTAAATCTGCTTAGTTATCAATTTGTCATATACCAGTATATTAGGGTGCATCGGAGGGACATAACAGCTTTTCTTTTTAAGTAAACCTATACCACTTTCTCTTTGTACTGCAATGTGATCACTATCCTTATACATAATAGCTAAATTAATTTTTCTAATAAATAATTTGATCTCACTTAAACAGTCAACCAACCAAAAGCAAGCGGTAGGAATATACTTCATACCTTTAGATAATAAATCAAAGTGTGCTTTTCCTAATGTAAGATCTGTGTAATTATATATGTTAAAGTTGTTGTAACTATATATAATACCATCTTTGATAATACCCTGACCATTTCTTGACTGACAGTTGTCATTAGTCATATCTACAGTCTCCTCTACCAATACCTCAATTCTCCCTTCCCCCCGGTGATGTTCTTGTGTCTGCTTTATGGTTGATATGGGTAGGTTTTCCTCCACTTCCCTTCCTTCTTCCAGTCTATGTGTTGTTCCTGTTTCCAACCTCTTTGAAAATTAAATCTATTGTCTTGATAATAAGTGTCTACTACCTCATATAAGGAATTTCTGTCTCTGTTGTTACTCCTGACATTAAAGGGCTTGTGTTTATTGTCCATTTCTCCTTTGTTATCATCCCACTGATATACAGAGCCATTACTATACTGTTCCATGTCTCTTTTTATCTTTTTACATTTCTTATTATAAACTTTTAGTGCTTTCTTGTCAGCCAAATCAAATTGCTTGGCATACAATTTCTCCCATTGGGAGAACAATAAATCATTAACAATCATCTCATTTAGCCGTTCCACTTCATTCAAATACATACATAACTTTTCATCATTAAATTTGATCAGTAACTGCATGTACTGTAAACCACATTGATCAAAAAATTTATTGAATTCACACTTAGTTTTGTTAGTGATAACCACTCCCATAGGGTACTTAAAAAAGTGCAGTCCCATGGGAACAATTTTAGAATTTATACACTTGTTCAAGTATGCATTGTCTAATTTTAAACCATTTTTCAAATTCAGCTTTTTCCCCAATGCATAAATATAATCCCTTAATGTTCCCTCAGGTGTAGCAGATTTAGATTGCTCATTGACATAATCATAATTCACTTGGTCAAACTCACAACTGTTATCAAGAAATTTCCTTAAATACACATCTTTGTGTCCCCTGTAACCTTTCCCATTGACTTTTGCACCATAATTGGCACTAGGTTTGACAGTACCTTTGTCCATAGTTTCTTTAGTTGTCACATTAAAATAGGTTTTGAGCAGCTGCGTTCTCTTGGGCTTGGTGCCCGTACGTCTGGCCTCTTCATCCAATTCCCCGAATGAAAAATCGAACGTAAAGTCCGAAATACCTAATTTACAGCTGTTGCGAGGCTCCGACTGAGCTTGGGTAGCAGGTAAATCAATACCCGCTCCACCTCTGCCTCCATTGCCCTGTCCATTGGGAATCTCCAGTGAGGACATCATTGTCGGGTCCTTGCTGGGCTTGGGTACACCCTGACTGTTGCCTGCATCAAATGAAAGTGCGTGTCTGAAATCCGCTTTATTGTTAGACAATGGCAACCCATTTCTGATAACATTGGAATTGTTAAAGATGTCATCCTTCCTCTTGCCTGTTGCGTTGACTCCCGCCTGTGTAAACAGTTCGATTAATTTGCTCACATCACCCCTGAGTGTAGAAACTTATGCCTGAAGTTTCAATACGTCTTCTCTCCCGATGGGTGAAGGTACAGGTGAATCATCACTATTGGAATCCATGGCATTTGACTACAGAACCAAGAAAGTGTTCTGTTGACTTAATACTGATAAATTACAAGTTGCAAGAACGCTGAGTCCATGGACCCCTGAGATGATGAAATCACACCAATTGGAACCTCCAACAAATGCAAACCAGCAAATAAGTTGGCTAAAAAATCTCCATTTAATACTTATTGTTGAGTGCTTTCACCCACATGAATATGGGCTTCATTAGAACATCACAATACAAATCTTTTACAGTTTAAATACTACTTTTGGCACCAAAACTCAATAATACGTGCTTTAAAGTGATATTTGCACCAAAATTACATTAAAAAATATATACTATTAAATTCCTAATGCATGAATGCTTAAAATGTTATAAAATATATTCATCATACATTTGAAATAATATGCTTCAAATGTACCCTAAAACTACTTTCTACATAATTACTAATTGTTCACTACATTGAACCCAGATCCTTATGCAAATTTATCATTAACTCCATAGTTACTTGACTGTTAAAACTCCCTTATCAACCTCAACAAAAGGTTGAGATCCCTCATCAAATCCTCTAAAGCTAGCTATGAAAACAGAATTGCAGCAGATAGTAAATACAACCACAGGACCTTCTATAGTTATGTAAAGAATCTCCATAGCAATACCCAGATTTGCTCTGAGCTACTGCACAATGGTACCTCCTATACTGAGCCAACAGATATTGGCAATATACTGGCTAACAGATCAGTGCCAACTTTACTCCTGTCTCCCCCACCAAAGGACCAACCACAATACCAGTAGATTACCAGGCATCCAGTATTACTGCTGCACAAATTAAAACAGCACTGTCCAAGGCCAAGAATACAGCTTCTATGGGACCCGACAGTATCCCTGGCTGTGTTCTACATGAACTTCAGAGTGAACTGGCATCTCACCTGTGTGCCCTGTTCAATCCAATCACAGCCTCACCTCTGGTTTTGTCCCTACCGAATGGCGCATGGCTACAGTCATCTCTCTCCACAAAGGAGGAGTGACTACAGACCCTGGGAACTATCACCCCATTAGCCTGATGAGTCTGATATGCAAAGCTATGGAACGCATCATCATGAACCTAATAAACAAGGATATAGGGAATATCCAAACTCTGGATGGGAAATAAAAAATTCACCCCGGGGATCACTCCAGTGGCTCTACTCGACAGAGGCACTGGGAACTAAGATCGGGTGGCATAATGCCAGTGTAATCCTATGGGCTAGGCTTGTAAAGACCCCAGGGCCATTAGCCTAGTACACACCTATGAACGTATATATGTGTATATATATATATATATATATATATATATATATATATATATATATATATATATATATATATATATATATATATATATATATATATATATATATATATATATATATACACACTCACACACACACACACACACACACACACACACACACACACACACACACACACACACATCTATGTGTATGTGTGTGTGTGTACGCACACACACACACATATATGTGTATGTGTGCATGTGTATATATACATATATATATATACATACATGAATTATGTTTTTATTTTGTTTTTAGTTTTATTTTAAATATTGTATGAGCTGATGTTCTTCTTGGTGCATGTGTCTTAACGTGCCAATGTTCACTTTGTTAACCTTCTGTGGTTGCAGTTTAGAAGGCCAACATATAGGTTACTTGTTGAATGTGAGTGCAGCCATATATATAACACTTGCTCATACTGGTCATGGACTGCATTAGCAAACAGGTTGGAGGGGACAGGTTGACAAAGTTACTGTATGCAGGTGATGTAGCATGAGAGGCAGACTCTGAAGTAGAACCTCAGAAAAGGTAGGGGGATGGAATGTAAATCTCAAGGTACATGGCATGAAACTGAGTAAAGATAATGCAGTTGTAATTGCAGGAAATGGTGGAAATTAGAAAATCCTGAGAATTGAGATAGAATGGAAAATAGCAGAACAGTGCAACAGCTTCAAGTACCTGGGAGGGGTGGTTGGGAAGAAGGGAAATCTGAATGAAGAGGTCAAAGTTAGAATTAGTGTGTATGAAGGAAAATGTAAGAGAAGCTGAAGAGTAAGGTGTACAAACAGTGTTATGACCAGTACTACTGTATAATGGTACAGAAACCTGGCAATAAATGCAGAGCAGTTGAGGAAGCTAGCGGGGGTGGAGATGAAGTTGATAAAGTTGTAGAATGTATTTTAAGAACAAGTCAACATGGGAATGCAGAAAGGTGATTTTGCCAGTAGGGATGACTGCAAGTAGGGGTACAGAAAATAGGTAGAAGGGGTCCAGAATTTACTGGAGAAAAGGAAATATAGTGTAATAAGGTTCTAGCAGAAGTTTGCACTGAGTATTAGAGATTGCCTTCCCTATCAGAGTATAGGCAAAGAGAAAGGAACAGGGGAGTCCTAAGTGAATGACCAGCTCTTGTATAGTTCCTAGACAAGTCTAGAGCATACGCTGTCATTAAATAGGGATGCGTTGTGGGGCGTATAAAGTACTGCCTGATAGCTATAAGAATCAATCAGAGGAGGTTAGAAAGAACTGTGAAAGGAGACTGCAAAAGCAGTTTACAAGGGAACAATAGAAGAGGGAACAATAGAAGGACATATGTATGGCTCCTAAGTATGTAACAATGTCCTGAAGGTGGGAACAATAGAAGAGGGAACAATAGAAGGACATATGTATGGCTCCTAAGTATGTAACAATGTCCTGAAGGTGGGAACAATAGAAGAGGGAACAATAGAAGGACATATGTATGGCTCCTAAGTATGTAACAATGTCCAGAAGGTTTAGGATTTTTCCTTGGAAACATTTGCACAGGTATTTTTATACCCCAAACAAATGTCAAATAATTTTACCTCAGGTAAATAGCATATGTTAGAGATGTGAGGTGGAAAGATTGAGAGAGGTAACTGGGAACATGTCTGGGGGATTATAATGAGTTGGCAGATTTTAGAACTTCCCTTGAAAATACTCTGAATAAAATACTGGGGGAGCAAATGGCTTTAACTAATAAATGATTATTTTGATATGGCACACATGATCTGAATTGTCTGGACATAGAAAGGCCTTAAGTTTAATGCTATTTTCTGCCAAAAAAAGCAGTTACTAGAAAATGGAAATCAGAATCTAAACTGGCTGTACTTGAAATACTGAGTATTGTTAAACAGATAATATAATGGAAATGGGATCTTTAAAAAAAGTGAAGGAGCAAATTACATAGAAATAAATGGATTTTGTGGGAGCAATACTTGCATAACGTTTAGGAGGAGGAAGAGTGAGGTTTAAGGAAAGGTAGGGACTGAGCAATTTATGTAATGAAGTCAATGATAGTTATTATAAAGAAATATATATATAATTATAATGCATGAAATATGTTAATATGGCTTGCTTTGTTTTCTATTAATATTTGCATGCCTATGTATTAAGTGATAACTTAATAAAGGTGTTTAAAAACATAGAATGCACAAATGACTGAATGCACATTTATGACAATCTAAGAATGCTAAATAAAATTTCATATACTCATATATATCATAAAGTTTCATATACTCATATATATCATATATTCAAAAAAAAAAAAAACTGTAAGCCTCTTTCCTACCTTTACATAATCACAACAATGAGGCTGAAAATAGTCTCTGCTAGGTTAGCAACCAAAGCGTGAATGGACTCGGAACAAGGAATGGAAAAACACAATTTATTGAAGTACTCTGTACAACGTGGTAAGCGCTTTCATCTGCAAAGCAAACTTCTTCAGACCACTAAACATCAAAATAAGGAACATATTTAAAAACTTTTTTCTCTTTCCTACCTTTCCTGTAACTAGTGTTCCAGATACAGATTTGCTGTATCCAGGACTGTTTGTAAGCTTCTGAGCCCCCCAAGCCTTTCTGTGTTGGAGGGAAGCCTTCTAGCTTATCAGTGGGAGTGGTAAGCATTAGGTAACCTGTCTACCACATAAGGAGTGGTTCTGGCCCAGAATTTGTAATTATTGGCCGTTTGGGCAATCTTCCATCTCTCTCAACTTTCTGATTTGAAAGCCTGCATTTGCACTTGTTTCTGTCCTGTAACTTGTCTAGTGCAGATACAGATTCTTAGTTTTAGCACTTAGATTTGCTTATTCATACTCAGCACTTGTTCACAACTTGTAAGCACTAAATAAGCTACTAATTACTATAGCACTTAATCTTCCTCATTACCTAAAGGAAAACAGTTTTTGTACTTACTTTTCTCACTGGCGTTGAGAAAAACAGCTCTTGTACTCACTTTCCTCACTTATCTAGAGGAAAATGTTTTTTTATTCAGGCATGTCCAGGGGTCAGCTCCCAGTGTTCTCCCCTGTCTATCTGATGAATCTGGGCATCTTGAGGCAATGTAGAAATTGCCTCATGTACACAGACAACCCTCTCCTCCTACCACCCAACACTACAACCTGTGAGAGATGCACTTATCTAGGCAAACTGGAGGTAAAGCTCTCACCAAACAAGACTGAACTTGACAGTCATGAGGAGAAGGTAAACATTTGTACCACACCACACTCATCACATAGTCTCACTACGTCTACACCACCAAAATCCACACATAGAAACTCAAAAACATTCGCGGAGGCTCTCAATAATAATCTGCCTAAGCAACAGAGACCTCCAAAGCAGAAACACAAGCAACCTCCATCCCTCAACACAACCCAAATAACACATAGCCTACAGATTCAGTATGCCACTCAAACACAGCCAATAAGGCAAAACAACATACCCAAAACACTAGTCATAGGTGACTCTATAGTCAGGCACACTGATGTCCCACTCACCAGGCTAAACAAGGAGAAGGTTACTGTCAGCTGCCTGTCAGGTGCCAGGATCCGCCACATAACCCACGCACTCAGGTCACTCCAAAACAAGTACAAATATAACGCTGTCATTGTCCATTTGGTGTGAATGACCTGAGATGTATCTCCCTGGACTACATGAAAAGAGACATGGAAGAGCTCTGCGATCCTGTAGCCCAGGAAGGTATGACCCTAGCCCTGAGTAGCAGTCTGCCATCGCCCAGAATTATACCGCAGTACAAGGACAAAATTATTGATTTCAACAATTGGCTAAGCTTCTGGTGTCATTCAAAGGGGATCCAGTATCTGTCTGTTTGTGATAACATGGTCGACAGACCACAATGCTTTGCCACAGATGGCCTGCACCTGTCACCCCTAGGATTCTGGATACTGGCTAAGGCTCTTGCTGCCCCTATAGTGCCTTTTTTAGGCAGGGTTCAAGTAACAAATTCACCACCATAACAGGAACAGGCAAGCAAAAACTGAGGGTAATGCTACTCAATGCTAGAAGTCTAAATTTCAAAATGCACTCACTCGAGGCACTCCTTAAAATGGAGAACATCGATATCTGTGCAGTGACTGAGACCTGGTTCAAGGCTCCAGAGAGCACCCCTGCACTACCAGGCTATAACTCATACCACACTATCCGGCCATCTAACCTGGACCGAAACACTAAAGGTGGGGGTGTGTCCATATTCATTAAAGATATCCACACCTCCAGGCTAGTTGCTCAGCATAATGCATCCGAGGTTATCCAAGTGCAACTAACTCTTGGCAAAACTGCAATCCAAACTGTAGCTTGCTACAGATCCCCCACCATGCCCCAGGATTCCCACTCCTCTTTTCTTGATGTACTGGAAAATATTAGGGTTCAACCAAACACCCTAATAATGGGTGACTTCAACTACCCCACCATTAACTGGGAAAACTACTCATGTACTAACTCCTTAGCGCAACACTTTCTGGAATTCATAAACTCCAATGGCCGAGATCAACTTATCCACACCCCCACCAGGGGCAACAATATCCTAGACCTAGTCATTACCAACATGAGTGACCTGTCTTCCACACCTGAAGTCAACTCCTCGTTTGTCCGATCCGACCATAAGATAATCACCCTTGATATCCACATCCCACCCCCACCCCCCATTAAGGAAACCACAGTAAGAAATTTCTCCAAAGCCAACTTCATGCTTCTTAAGATAGAAGTAGTGAACTTCATGACACCCATGCACATGGACAATACAGTTACAACTGCTGAATCCTACACAAATGTGCTCTATAAGCACCTACATGAGTGCATGGATCGTGCTATCCCAAACAGAACCAAGATGCTATCCTCCAAAAAAAGGAAGCCAATCTGGTGGTCCCCTGCCATAAACAAACTGTACAACAGAAGGAAGAAACTGTTGCAAAAGAGAGTAAAATCCCATGAGTGGAGGAGCTCCCTGGTCAGCCTCAGTAAGAAGCTGAGATCCCTTATAAGATCCTCCAAAGCTAGCTACGAAAATAAAATTGCCACTAATTCCAAGGAAAACCACAAAGCATTCTATAGCTATGTCAAGAATCTCAATGGCGACACCCAGATCTGCTCTGAGTTACAGCACAAAGGCATGAAAATTACAGAACCAACTGATATTGCCAACATCCTGGCAGATAGGTTCAGTGCTAACTTTACCCCCCCCCCCTAAAGGGCCCATATCTATACAGGAAGAATGCAGAGTCCCTGTAATCACAACTATGCAGGTGAAAGCTGCACTCTCTAAAGCCAAAAACACAGCATCCATGAGACTGGACAACATCCCAGGCTGCGTTTTACATGAACTTCAGAATGAACTGGCTCCCCACTTAAGTACCATGCTCAATAATAGCCTCACATCAGGCTTTGTGCCCACTGAATGGTGCACAGCAACAGTTATCCCACTCCACAAAGGGGGAGCCACCACTGATCCCGGGAACTATAGACCTATTAGCCTGACAAGCCTGGTCTGCAAAGCCATGGAACGTATCATCATGGAACTCATAAACAAAGACATTGGTAACCTCCAAACTCTGGATCCCACCCAGTTCGGGTTTGTGAAAGGGAGATCATGCCTTCTGAACCTGATCGACTTCTTTGAGGCAGTCACCAAAGCCGTAGATGAGGGGAAAGTGTTTCACACAGCCTATCTTGACCTCGCCAAAGCTTTCAACACCATCCCCCATTCTGGAATTATAGCTAAACTCAATAAACTAGGCATAAATCCCTACGTCACAAGATGGGTTGCCAACTGGCTCACTGACAGAACCCACACTGTAAAAGTTGCAGACTCCAAATCTGACCTCAAACCAGTGACAAGTGGAGTACCACAGGGTTCCGTCCTGGGACTGCTGCTGTTTGGTATCTACTTCTCTGAAGTACAGGCTAACACAGAAGGCCTCTGGCTAATGAAGTTCACAGATGACTGCAAACTAGGAGCCATAGTCAAGTCCCCAAATGATGTGAACATTCTACAGAAGGGCCTCTCTGAGACAGATGCCTGGTGTCAGAGCCATGGCCTCAAGCTCAGTGCCAAAAAGTGCAGTGTCATCCCCTTTGGTAAAAACTCTGTACCCATGAACTACCACATAGGCAACAATCTACTTAACACCGAATGCGTGATAAGAGACCTTGGGACACAGGTGGACAGTAGTCTCTCCTTTGATAGTCACATCACCACACTAGTCAGGAAGTCCTTCTACGTGGCACACCTCATCATAAAAGGGTTCTCATCCAGGAAAAAAGAGGTCATCATTACCCTCTACTCATCACTCATTAGACCCATTATAGAGTACAACGCCCCTTTTGGAATGTACCTCACAAGACATCTGCAGCAGCTGGAAAGGCCACAGAAGTACCTCACAAAGAGGATTACTGGACACAAACAAATGCCCTTCACTGACCGCCTCAAAAAACTCCAGCTTTACTCTGTAGCATATCGCCTACTCAGAGGTGATCTCTGCCTAACATATAAAGCTATGTTAAACCCAGAGCTGTTAGACATGCTACACCTAAAGAAATCCCAATCCCTCAGAGCTACATGCTCTAGGGACCTAAACCTTGTCACCACAATAAACAGGACATGCTGGAGGGATAGATTCCTATCCCAGAGACTTCCCATACTCTGGAACAGGCTACCCATCTATGTCAAGCAAAGTTCTTCATTAGCACTCTTCAAGAAAAATCTTGATGAGTGGATGGGAAATAGGAAATACACCCCGGGGATCACTTCTGTGTGTCTGCTCGTCAGTGGCACAGGAAAATAACTTGCTTGGGTGGCATAAGCCAGGGAACCTTGTTGGCTAGGCTTGCGTAGGCCCTTGGGCCGATAGCCTAGTACCTACCTATGAACCTATGAACCTATATACTGTAGGTAAGTAGTAGTGTAGAGGTAAATAAATGTGTGAGTGTCTGAGGGTTTGGATTAAAATAAGGATTAGGGTCTCACAATCCATCCACCTCTTTGCATGGATAGATGTGTTACTGTTCAAGGTTGGTGTTGTGTGTGTTCTGTTTCCTTTTGTCTTTCGTAGTGATATGGTTAAGGAAAGGGTTTTCAATAATGTGATGTGTATGGTTAGGGTAAGGGGCAGGGGTAGTGGTAGGGTTACTGTTAGGGGCAGGAGGTAGAGTTAGAGGTAGTGTCTGAATTGGGGCAGGGGATAGAGATAGAGGTTGTGTTAGGGTTAGAGGCAGGGGGTAGTGTTAGAGGTAGGGTTAGGGTTACAGGCAGGGGCTAGAGGCAGAGGTAGGGTTTGGGTTAGGGGCAGGGGTAGAGATAGAGTCTGGGTTAGGGTTAGGGGCAGGGGGTAGGGGTAGAGACTGGTTTAGACTTAGGGGCAGGGGTAGAGGTAGGTTTAGGGTTAGGGGCAGGGGTAGAGGTAAAGGCTGGGTTAGAGTTAAGGGCAGGAGTAGAGGTAAAGGTAGGTTTAGGGGTAGAGATAGAGGCTGGGTTAGGATTAGGGGAGGGGCAGAGGTAGGGTTTGGATTAGGGGCAGGGAGTAGAGGTAGGGTTAGGGGCTGGGGTAGAAGTAGACTTAGGGTTACGGGCAGGGGGTAGAGGTAAAGACTGGATTAGGGTGACAGGCAGGGGATAGAGGTACAGGTAGGGTTAAGGTTAGGGGCAGGGGGTAGAGGTACAGGGAGTGTTAGGGTTAGGGGCAGGGGTAGAGGCAGAGGTAGGGTTAGGGGCAGGGGCAGAAATAGGGTTAGGGTTAAGGGCATGAGGCAGAGGTAGGGTTAGGATTAGGATAGGGTGGGGGCAGGGGTGGAGGGAGAGGTAGGGTTAGGGTTGGGGCAGGTGATAGAAGTAGAGGTAGGGTTAGGATTAGGGGCAGGGGGTAGAGGTAGAGGTAGGGTATGGTTAGGGTTAGGGGCAGGGGGTAGAGGTAGAGTTAGGGTTAGGGGTAGAGGTAGGATTCGGGTTAGGAACATGGGGTAGAGGTTGGGTTAGGGGCAGGGGGCAGAGGTAGAGGTAGGGTATGGTTAGGGTTAGGGGCAGGGGGTAGAGGCAGAGGTAGGGTTAGGGGCAGGGGCAGAAGTAGGGTTAGGGTTAAGGGCATGAGGCAGAGGTAGGGTTAGGATTAGGATAGGGTTGGGGCAGGGGTGGAGGGAGAGGTAGGGTTAGGGTTGGGGCAGGTGATAGAAGTAGAGGTAGGGTTAGGGTTAGGGGCAGGGGTAGAGGTAGGGTATGGTTAGGGTTAGGGGCAGGGGAAAGAGGTAGAGTTAGGGTTAGGGGTAGAGGTAGGATTCGGGTTAGGAGCATGGGGTAGAGGTTGGGTTAGGGGCAGGGGGCAGAGGTAGAGGTAGGGTATGGTTAAGGTTAGGGGCAGGGGGTAGAGGTAGAGTTAGGGTTAGGGGCAGGGGGTAGAGGTAGAGGTAGGGTTAGGATTAGCAAGGTGGCTGGAGTGAAGCCTTCCACTTCCCTAGCCCTAACCCTACACATCACACTACTAAAAATATTTCCCCTAACAATCCCAGAATGATGTTTGATCTCAGTTCTGTAGCTGGGAGTTGCTGATAAAGTGTCATTTCATAGGGAAAAATATTCATGGTTTCTGATTCAATATTTTTTGTAGTCACTGTTTTGTTCATTCATTCCTGTTTTTATATTTTGAAGATCAGTGTGTTTGTGTTTTCTGCATTTCATGCTATAATGTAGTATATATAAAAATATGTATATATATATATATATATATATATATATATATATATATATATATATATATATATATATATATAATATAGGAGATGTTAATAAGGTCAAATATAGTTAAAAGTCAACATCTGTTTTGCTGATAAAATATAGTCAGCTAAACAGATGGTTGATAGGTGTGTGAGGTCACTACATTACTGTAGTTGGGGAATATGCCCCTTTCCCAGTATTGTGTGAACTCGAAGTCAGAATAATAATTTAGCGGGGGATGCAGTCCCCCCACATCTGGAGTGGAGGAGGCCTAGGTCTCTGCAAAAAAGGATGTTTTTATGATTTTTTGTCATGTTGTAGCCTTGCATGTACTGAGGTCTTTGCTCAGTGCATGCATTGTGGTATGTTGACTTTTTTTTGTTGTTGACCATTTGTTACTGACATTAGGAAAGTTGATGTTTTGCTGCATCGCTATTTTTAATATCTCCTTGCTGCACAATAATGTCATACAACCACCAGCCACCACTTTTTGATGTTTTGCTGATTAGCTGTTTTGGGCTCAAGGCCTTTCAACATATCTATATATATATATATATATATATATATATATATATATATATATATATATATATATATATATATAAACCATAAATATGTATATGCCATTGTTATCAACCTCATTTTTCCTATTTTGTACATGGGGGTCATGGTGTCACACATCAATCCCCTTTTTCCCATTTTGTAAATGCGGTCATGGTGTCACATATTAATATATACATGCATACATACATACATTCATATGTACATAGACACACAAACGCACGCACACACACATGCACGCATGTATGCACGCACACACGCATGCACACACGCACGCACATACACACGCACACACGCATGCACACATGCACGCACACACGCACGTAAACATGTACGCACACACGCACACACACACACACACACACACACACACACACACACACACACACACACACACACACACACACATGGATACCTAATTTGCTGAGTGTTGGTGGTTATCACTATAAATATTTTCTGCTTATCTTGTTAAAGTGGTGCTGTATGTTGGATGCTATATACCATCATCATCATCATCAACCCCCTTTTTCCATTTTCCACATGGGGTTTGGTTGTCGTATCAACTTTCGCTATCTCTCTCTTTTCAGTATCACTCTCCTACCTTCTTCAACACTCATGCTTGACTGTCACAGGTCTTTTTTTCTCACAATCCATCCATCTCTTTGCAGGGATGCTCTTCTTTCCACTTACCTTCTTCCTCTCTGTCCCACATCATCTTCACAAGATTGTCTTCTACTTTTCTACTCATGTGCCAGAACCACTTTAATCTGTTCTCTTTGATCTTTTCTGCAACTGGAACTACTTTGGCTCCTGCGCTTATGTCCTCATTTCTTTATCTGTGCCACAGTGTGCATTCTACCACCCATCTCTTGCACTTCATCTCCATCACCTCAAGCTTCCTTAACTGATCTGCCTTTACTGCCAGGTTTCTATACCATACAACAGTACTAGCCACACCACTGTTCTATACACCTTACTTTTCAGCTTCTTTGGCATTCTTCTGTCATACACTACCTCTGACATACTGTACCATTTGGCTGCATCCCCTCTAAGTCTAGCCTTGACTGCCTCATTCAGACTTCCCTTCTCCTCAACCACTCCTCCCAGATACTAGAAGCTGTTAACCTGTTCCAGTATTTTCCCTTCTATCTCAATTTTCAGCTTCTTCTGATTTCCCCCATTTGCTGCCATTATAACTGTCTTATCTGTATTCAGCTTCATCCCATGTGCCTTCGGTTTTGCATTCCATTCCCCTATCCTTTGTTGAAATTCTTGGTTAGACTCTTCCTGTTATAACACATTGCCTGCATACAGCAATTCTGTTGAGCTGTTCCCTCTGACTTGTTTGCTAATACAGTCCTTCACCAGTGTGAACAGCAGTGGGCTCAGAGCTGAGCCCTGATGCACATCCATTCCCACTGGGAACCCCTCTATGAGACTGAACAGTGTTCATACTTGAGTCATTGGATCCTTGTACATAGCCTGTACTAATTGTTCCAATGTTTCTGGCACTTTGAACCACCACAGGACTGCCCATAGCAGCATTCATGGGACCTTGTCATATGCTTTCTCCAAGTCTAGAAATGCCCAGTCGAACTCTTTCTTCATCTCTAGCTTCTCCTCAACTATCTGTCTCACTGCAAAAATTGGGTCAGTTGTGCTGCATCCTGATCTGAATCCAAACTGCACATCTCCTGTTTTACTTTCTACTACTCTGCTTATTTGTTATTTATCAGTCACCCTCTCCAAAACTCTCGTGCAGTGTGACAGGAGTTTGATACCTATGTACTTTATATGTGAGATAATATAAACAGAGAAGAAAGGGTCAAGTTTAGATTTAAAATATCAGCTTTTACCCCCATAGTCCATTAGTATATTGTTTTGAACAACAGGTTTTAAAAATACTTCACACTCAATAAACATGTTAATTTGTTCCAACTATACATACAATTTCAAAACAAGAATCTTTAGCTTTACATTTTTGAGGCAGGATATTAGTATTATCATCACATATGTTAATAAGTGGGGGGTACTGTCGTTATTTGGAATAAGTCAGATTATGAACATGAAACACCCAAACAGCTTGACAATGTTTTATATTTTACTGCAGTGAGTTTGTATCCTACCAAACATTTTAAAAGTTGGTTAGATTCTTTTCTATCAATTTCTGTACAACAGGGTTGCACCAATAATATTTAGTTAAACAACTTACTGTGGATGTCCCACAAAAATAATACTTGTGCACACTACTTAAGATCTACAAATGCATTAATCCTACTCCGAGTAGACATGTAGTATCAAGAAGTGGGTCCCTGCCAGGGCCACTATCTGAATTTTTAGAATGCAGATTTAATTCCCTTTCAGACCTTATTCATTCTAAAATTAAACATATAACTGAGTTTTTGAAATATATTGAATCAAAACATGTTGAGGTTGATATGTATATGCGGGTTCCCTATATAATTTTGAAATACTGACATCTCGAATGTCAGTATTTTGAAATTATAATAGTGAAGCCTTGAAATTCCGAAATGCTACAAGCGCGGAATTCAAAATCCTGAAGTATGGAGATTTTGAATTAGCACTTCTGGTGTTGTGGTGTGTGACTGGTAAGGTGTTAGTTTGGGTATGTATGTATGTGTATGTGTATTGGTTTGGGGCTTTAGTATATGTCAGTGTCTGTTGTGACTGTGATGTGTGTGTGCAAGGGAGTGTAAAATGTGTGGGTGTGAGTTACCTTTGTGTGTCTGAGTGTGCAATCTTGGAGTTAGTATATATACGTAGGGGTGTGTGGGTGGCGCAGCCCCCCACATGGGAGGTGCAGGGGGGCTTGCCCCCCTGCTTATCTGTAGTGTAGGATTTTATATTTGAGTTGGGGGGGAAGTTGTGTGTATGTGTTTGTGTGTGCTGTATGTGTAGTGTACTGTCAGGATTTTGAATTTCGCGGTTGTAGGGTCTTCAGGATTTGCAGGTTTCGGCTATGTAATTCGAAATACTGAAATTCGGGATTTCAGTGTTTTGGGATTACATAGTGTATCCGTATATGGACTGTTTAGATGCTCAGTCCCCATACAATTCGATCCCCCAGTAAAAGGGGATTGAGGCAATTAGTAACTTTCTGGAATCCTCTGGTTTTTATTCCCCCCTTGTTTTCTCGATTTTTGATAGGCATTTTAAATTTGGTTTTGACTATTAATATTTTCACTTTCAAGAAGGAATGCTTGCTGAACAGAGGTATTTTATTTATATGCACTTGTGATTTATTTACTTGCAACTTCCTTGATGTTACAATGCAATTGTTGTCTTTCAACAAAAATATAAAGGAAACCTTTTCATAAAAAAATATTTTTTTCATGCCAGCAGTTGCCACCATTTGATTAAAAGTATTCCTTTTTCTCAGGCTTTCTATACTATTCTCAGAATTTGTAGTGAGAGAACAGAATTTCAGGAAGAGATGGATTTACTGAGTAAACATCTCCTATCACAGGGATAGAAACATGCAGGCATTAGCTGGGCAACAGAGGGTTAAAACACTGACAAGGTCTCAAACTTTAAAATATAAAAATAGGAGCAATTCAAATACATTCTATCAAACCTACAGATTTCTTACTATATATGGTTTAAATACTATGAGACTAAAGGGATGCCTTCAGAAATTTTGGCATATTCTTACCATAGCTCTCAACGAATCAAGGACAAATTTAGAAACAGGGACATTCAGAAAGACTTTTAAAATATTAATATTATTATTAACTTGAGATATTGACAGAATAACAGAATGAAAATTAATATAAATTTTCAGAAGTAAAAGAAGACTATACATTTATATGTTAAATATAATTTATCACCTTTTCTCCAAAAAGTCACCAGTTATAGAAAGGATTAAGAGGGACAGAGCTAAAATTTGAGTCAAAATTAGGGAGGTCCCTGAAAAAAAGAGACAGTTGAGAGGTATGAATTTTCTTACTAATGATAATCTTTACGGTAATATATATGCCTGATAATATTACTTTCTCTTTCAGAAAAGGGAAATTTTGGGGGCAGCATTTTTCTGGCTAAAAGGAAAGGGGAAAACTAATGTGATACAGAGAACTATTACAGCTAACATTCCAGTAAGATGTTTCACTTGTGGCCACTGTACCCACTGTCGATCTGTTTGCAAAACAAAATTTTTACTTCTGTTAATACACTCAAGTCATTTAATATGCAATCTTTCATTAATTGCCAGACAAACTGGATTATTTAATTTGCTGCTTGTTTGTGTGGTTAATTTTATGGTAGACAAGAATTTAACCATTTTAAACAGTGTACTTCTCTGCATGCGAGTGATATTAACTGCAAAAAAGGTAGTGCACTCTACAGACACAAATATGGTACATCTGAATGTTAGTTTTACTTATATTGGAACTGACTGCCTTAAATGTTACAAGATTTAACTGACAGCAGGAAATGTGAAATCTTGGATCAAAAGGAAGAAAAATAAAATAAAGACTTTGGATATTAAATTTAGGCAGTATGTATGCCCCAGGTCAGAATGACCATATTTAGACAAAAAGTTGTTTTAAATATATTGTACTGCTTAGGAATTTTAATTTTTTTTTTCAAAACAAGTTTATTGTTTTAACATATAAGAGAAATATCATAACAATTTTATACAAATAATTAAAAATAGGTATTATTATAATATTCAACAAAACAACTAAAGTATTTACAAAGACATCCACTACAATCAGATCAATTAATTAAACTAAAATACTGTGCTATTGAAATTAGAATTTTTTTAACAAATTTTGTAAATTATCCCATACAATAAAATGTGATGTTTTTCTAGTTGTTCTCATTCTAATTGTGCTTATTTCCATATGACACATTATATTCATAACATTTTTAAATTCATTGAACGAAGGAGGTGTATCTGAAATCCAATTTCTAGTTATTATTTTCCTAGCCACTGCTAGGATAGACCATAACAAGGGAAGCTTAATCTTCTTAACACATTGAGGTACAGGTGTGTTGAATAATATAAGAGACTTAGAAATAATGAAATTATCTGTAAAAAGAGCCTGCAAAAATTCATTAATTGACTTCCAGTATTCTTTCAACTTCATACAGTCATAAAACATATGAGCCCAGTCAGCATTAATTTCTACATTACATCTCTTACATAGATTATCTTTATTATTAATTTTATTCATCATCAAAGGTGTATAAAAAGATCTATGTAAAAATTTCCACGTATAAAGTCTCCAGACAATGGAAGATGTAGTTCTATAAGCAGATTCCAATATATATTGTTTATCTTGTTGAGTTGGTGGGTCCCCATTAATAGAGGTGAAATAATTCCAGTATGAATCTACATTGTAAAAAGTTTCTTGTCTGATAATTTTATGTATATATGAAAGTTTACCTTTATCAGAAACTTTATGCTGTAAATTTATTATCAAGTAATCAATCAGTTTTGGAATAGATTCTTTAACTGTTATAGACATTAGATCTATTCTATCAATGAGATGTTGTCTAAAGATCTGAACCTCTAACCAGCAAGTTTCTCTTAGATCAAATTCTTGTTTTAAGAAATCTAGATTTTTAACTTTATTATCAGATATCAGCTGATACCAGTACTTTAGATTATTATCTATAGCTAAATGAGCTCCTTCAGAAGTAGATGACATAAGCATACCCTGAGTATAAATTATAGGAATACAATAAAATTCCATTTCCTATACTTAGGGTGCATGAATATAAAGTTACGATAACTAATAATAATATTTAATGGGTAACAGACCATATGTTTAGGTGTAATAGGTGAAGTACAAAATTCCTTTAGCAACCACAACATGGAGTTATTTATAATCATATTTTTATGTGTTAAGGAGATTTTCATGAAGTGCATACTAATTAGCTCCCAATAATCTTTCCATTTTGACATATGACCGATCAATTAATAAAGTAATAACTTTTATAATAGAAGAGATAATATATAAATTAAAGTCTGGAAAAGAAATACGGCCTTGAGACCAGCTATTAGTATGTTTCTTTAATGCAATCCTAGGTCTATTAGGTGCCCATAAGAAATTTAACATTAGTGTATTCAGTTTCTTGATAGTTATTTTTGTAGGTGAAAGTATTATTGATTGTATTAAGTATAAAATCTTGGGGAATATTATCATTTTTATAATTGTAAGTCTCTCCTCCATAGTAAAAAACATATTATTCCAGGTATTAAAAAGATTTTGTATATTAAGAAAACAGGTATTATAGTTATTATATATAATAGATTTAATATCTTTAGATAGTATTATACCTAAATAAGTTATCTGACCTGAGTTGGGTACATATTTAGTAAAATCACTAATGAGAGTATTTTTTCGTGTATATATAGGTAGCATTTTAGTTTTTTCTTCATTGAATATTAAACCAGAAATACTTTTAAAATTCATCATTTTATCAAATAAAGACTGCATAGAAGAATTAGATCCTGCTGATGTAATTAGAACATCATCTGCAAAAAGTTGAATTTTTGATGTTGTATTTTCGTCTATTTCAAAACCCTCTATGTCAGTACTGTTTCTAATCAAATTAGCCCAAGGCTCCATTACTAAAGTGAATAATAGTGGAGAAAGTGGACATCCTTGCTTTGTACCTTTAAGAATGGGTATTTTTTGTGAAACATATGTTCCTACCTTAATATAAGCCAGCGTTCCTTTGTATAAATGCTCAATTAAATTTACAAATGCATCAGAGAAATTTGTGCATTTCAGTAAGGTAAACAGATAGTCCCAACTTACTGAATCAAATGCTGAACCTATATCAAGACTAATAAGTGTTAAATCTTTCTTTTTCCTATTTGCAAAATCAATTAATGTTAAAGTTCTTCTTATATTATCAAAAGTATTTCTATTTACAGTGAAGCCCGTCTGATCTATGTCTATAATGCAGGGGATAATTGTCTTCAATCTATCAGCAAAAATACTCATAAACATTTTATAATCAACATTAAGTAATGAGATGGGTCGATATGAAGAACATCTAGTTGGATCTTTATTAGGTTTTAAAATTGGTGAAATAAATGTATATTGCCAAGATGGGGGGGGGGTTATTAACTCAGTTTGGGCCAGAATAAAAACCTTATGTATTAATGAATATGTAGTTTTAGAAAGGATTTTATATATCTCTGGTATAATACCATCATTACCCGGTGCTTTGTTTGATTTAAGCTTATTTATTTGTGTAATAACTTCTGTATATGAAATACTCTTGCCCGATAGTTTAATCTGTTGTTTATTAAGCTTTTTATTCATGTTTGTGGTTATAAACTCCTTTATTTTATCTTTAGGTTCCATGTTAATGTTGTTATGGTTAATCTTGTGAAAGTGATTTCTAAATTCATCCAGTATTTCTGGTATACTAGAAACATTCTTCTTTTTCCTTAGAGAAAAGATTTCTTTGATATGGTTTTGTTTATTCAATCTTTTTGTTTTATTTTTAAGTCTATGTAAGTATTTGGGGCTTATTGAATAAGACAAAAACTTGTATTTCTCTAAAGTTATTTTAACTTTATGAGTTAAAATTTCTTTGTATTTCTCATTTAGTTTGCTTATTTCTTCAATAACTTTCTTGTCCATAATATTTTCTTTATTATTATGTTTATAAGAGTCTAGTTTACTTTGAATATCTAACAATTCCTTATCCCAAGATTTCCTTTTGTTATTATACCATCTGATACTTTGTCCATATAGATATGATTTTAAGGCATCCCAAACATAGACAATGGAGACTTCAGGAGTATTATTTATGTCTAGAAAATGTTGTACTTCTGAAAGTATATATTCTTTATAGTCTTTTAGCTGAGTTAAGTATGCTGGTATCCTTTTGATCTGAACATTATGAGTATTTTTGATCATGAATTCAAAAACAATTGAGTTATGATCAGATATAGGACATGAAATGATTTTGGAATTAATTAAATCTGTTACCATCTGGTTAGAAATAAAGACCCTATCTATTTTTGAATAAGTTTTGTATCTGTTAGAAAAAAAGGTGTATGGTAATGATTTTGACTCTATCTGATTACTAATATCATTCAAATGATAAGAATTAGCAAAATCATTTAAATGTTTTGCATTAGATGTAATTCTTCTTTTCTTTATAGTGGTAGTATCACTTTCATGTAGTATACAATTAAAATCACCAGCTAAAATAATATCCTCTACAGAGAATGATATGATCTTATCAATATGATGTTTCACTGTATTAATACCAATTCCAGGTATCCAATATACATTAATTAAAGTGTAAGTCTTCCCATTAATTTGTATTGTAACCATACAAAACATTCCTTTGTCATCCTGATAAGACTTAATGGTTTTAGGAATGGGCATACTTTTATTCCATAAAATAGCCACTCCTCTTTTTTTCTGAGTGTGCTCTGAACTAACCAATACTGTATACTTATTAGTGGCTAGTTTATCAATATCTTTTTTCAAGAGATGGGTTTCTTGCAGGAAGACTAGATTGGCCTTGTGTAGATTAATGTATCTTATTAGGCTTGCCCTTTTACACGGATTATTCAATCCATTAATGTTTAAAGAAATTCCTTTTAAAGATGTCATTTGGCATTTTTAAAACTCAAGAATCTTATGATCGAAATAACAAATAACAAGATAAATAATGTTACATCTCCTCTTTTAGGTGTACCTTTAAATATAGCTGTATTTATTAAATCTCTTATGGGATTTTGTATAGGATTCAATTTTGTTTGTAGTGACAATGAGTGTACAAAATATATTGTGGATGTCAAAACTATATACATATAACAATGAACAAATGAAAATAATGTAAGGATTAAACCTTTTTAACTAAATGTTTTTAGCACTACCAAAACTGTAGGCTTAATGGGATCAACAAGAAGTTTTATATTTGGCCACTAGAGGTCAGCATTTAGATGTTAGTGGTTGGGCAAATTCAGTTGATATATATGTATGTGTATGCACATGGATGAAGTATTACAGCAATAACCAACAATGTCGGTGAGGTATATTGAAGGTTTACCCATGGTTGGTGTGGTTTAATCACAAGGGCAAAGCCCGAATGATTAAATAAAACCAACCGTGGGTAAATCTTCAATATACCACAACCATGGAGTCGGTTATTGCTATTATATGATGACATTATTTAAGAAAAAAATACCTTTCTTAAATAATATCTTTGTATAATGGCGCATTACTGTTCTTCCTCGGCTAGTGGTATACTGCTGCCTTGTTTTGATGTACTGCTCATGCGTATGGGATTTGTGCTCCAAAGCTTACGCAGTACATCAGGGCTGTGAAGAGGTAGCAACGGAGAAAGGAAGATCTCTGTTGCTTCTACTTCTTTGTTATAATCAATATTAAAAAAAAAAAAAAAAAAAAAAAAAAAGAACCCGGGAGACTTTTTTTTATGTTAGGGAGAGTTGGACAGACAAAATAAAAGGATAATCAGGTAAGTTTTTTAAGTTTTGTAGAACGTATCTGATTATCCTTTTATTTCTGTCTGTGCCATCTCCCGAATGTAAAATGTCTTCCGTTTTTATTTTGTATTAAAAAAAAAAAGTAAAAATACGAGATATATTAACGGAAAGTTCATGATCGGACCTTTTCCCATTGGTATATTCTCAGATTTACAACGGGCACGCTGGTTGGGCTGGCCAATCAGCATGCTCGCTTTTTGAATGCTAATGGCCAGTCATTGTATAATAACAATTATACAATGACTGGCTATTAATATTCAAAAACAAGCATGCTGATTGGCCAGCCCAAACAGTGTGCCTGTTGTAAATCTGAGAATATACCAATGGGAAAAGGTCCGGTTGCCCGGACTTTTTCCCATTAGTATATGTCGCAATTATTTTCACTTTTCTTTTTTTAAAACAAACAAAAAAGTAAACGGAAGACCTTAAATGAACGAGAGAGATGACGCAGACAAAAATAAAAGTATAATCAGGTAAGTTATGCAAAACTATAGTAACTTACCTGATTATCCTTTTATTTTGTCTGTCTCGGCTCCCCCTCGTTCGTTAAAAGTTTCTTGGCTTCTTTTTTTTTTTTTATTATGTTTTTTGCATTAATGTACTGCATAAGCGTGGGAACACAAGTCCCATATGCATGCTCAGTACATCAGAAAAAGTCCAAGGTTACCACAAAACCGCGGAAGGCAGTACGGAGGCATTATACAAAGACATTATTTAAGAAAAGTAAGTATCTTAAATAATGTCATTGTATAATAGCAATAACTGACTCTGTGGTTGTGGTATATTGAAATTTACCCACGGTTGGCTTTATTTAATCACACGGGCTTCGCCCTCATGATTAAACCACACCAACCATGGGTAAATCTTCAATATACCATACCACGTTGTCGGTTATTACTTAATTCTTTTATGGTTTTTTTCAGATAAGTACTAAAAAAGCCCTCAGGGACAAAACCATGTGGTCTGCAGACTCACTGATGTTTGATTGAGGTGAATTTTGGTGAATTTTACTATTTGATTTTTATATATATATATATATATATATATATATATATATATATATATACATATATATATATATATATATATATATATATATATATATATATAATGTATACATATGTATATTACTCACACATGTATATTACACACACACACACACACACACACACACACACACACACACACACACACACACACACACACACACACACACACGCGCGCGTGCATAGTAGAAGATGTACAGCATGCAGTAGAAAACAAGGCAGAAAAATGGCTTTATAGATTTAAAAACTCATGTTATTTTACAGAGTAAAATAAAATATGTTTCTCTTTTCAATATACTGAGGACCCACTTGATAACTAAGCATTTTCTTTTAATCAGTAAGTAAAGCCTTTCAATATTACTAAGCTTATGGTTACCAATTATCTTGTGTGGGGACTTGAGCACTCTGTCCAGGACCTTATGATATGTTGGTGGTGCCTCATGGAGATCAAATGGCTTGGCCCATAGTAGAACAGGCCATCTGGCTTGGAAGATGATTTGTAATTTACGTCTGGACCTAGCAGAATTTAAACACGAAAAAGTGTCTGTGGAACTGAAGGCTACCAAAGGGAAAAAAACCCCACCACAAACAAAAAGTATCCAGCAAGGAGAAAACTGAAATTACATTTGCCTTTTTTGTCACATTTTTGACTAGTGGAATTTGCCAATAGCCTTTAGTTAGGACGAAGATAGACAGAAACCTAACCTTTTTCTACTAGTTCATCAACTCGGGGTATGGAACTTCAGTCAGATTTGGTGATACTACTTAATTTTCTGAATTCATTGCAAAATCTGATAGATCATCAGGCCTGGAGGGGACCAATACAATGGGATTATTTTACTCACTCTAGGATATCTCTATAACCCCAAATTTGATATTTTCTGTATCTTTTTCTTAACTGATAGGCACTGGAATTCTTGCATCTCATCATACCTCTCAATCTCTTAGTGCAACAAATCTGGACAAAGCCTAAATAATGGAGGGACACAGACCCAAAAATAGGGAGAGATTTTAAAAATTGCTCTTATAAACTTAGAAAGTTGCAACAATAACAGGAATTGTGTTAGTGTGCATTTTTTTGCATGATATGAAGTCTGAAAATCAAATGTATGCCACTATTTAGTGACTTAAATATTCAATGATTTGCCAGAAGACCACTCATTTTATGAGGAACAGACCAAAAATATAAGGCAAAAATGTGGACATTATGCAAAAATCTGTACAGTTGAGAGATGTGCATCTCATATGATTTCAGATTTACCTTTTCAAAAGGCACAGTTTCAGTGCAGAGATGGATTAAATTGGTCTGACCAGACAATTCTTAAAAACATAGCACTATACCTCAGTATAAATTCTTTAACCTGTTGTTTCTGGGACACTAATAATGTCTCACCTGTCCTGACTTCAGGCATATTGTGTGGACCTTATTATACATTCCTCAATTTCTTTTCAAAGCTTCAGAACATTTATTTAGCATCTGGTTTGGTTTCTTTTTTCCAGGTTGTCTCACTTTATAATTTACTTCAATTGGCACTTTGCTAGTAACTTGTTCTTAGACGTGAGAACCAACACAAGTACTTTGCCACCTGCTCTGAAATCTCTGAGCCATGCATTTCTATTAAATATTTTCTGTAGGTTTAATTTCTACAAATAATTTGGGTTTCTAATACTATAATGGGAATGGACGCTATTTAAACTGTGAGGTTTGGCCGGCTGAGACCTGCATGTTATCAACTGAACGCATAAGTGAAGCTAAGTAAATTTTTATCTGCACTTTTATCAAATAATACACGATTTAAAGTAATTTGTTTGTGTTGCATTGAGGAATATCTAGCTGGAAGCTGTGACTCTGTTTTTCAGTAGGTCTTATACAAGTGGTATTTTCAGTTAAGGTTTGTTAAAAAACCTGCATAGCCAGTGATAAGTGGGGGTAGTTTCCTTCATTGTTATTCAGTTTCTGTCTTATACAAGTGGTACAGTGAATTATTTTCTGTTTAAACTGTGAGCTTTGGCTGGTTAAGACCTGCATGCTATCAACTGAACGCATAAGTGAAGCTAAGTAAATTTTTATCTGCACTTTTATCAAATAATACACGATTTAAAGTAATTTGTTTGTGTTGCATTGAGGAATATCTAGCTGGAAGCTGTGACTCTGTTTTTCAGTAGGTTCCCACTCACCCTCCCTGTTTTTGTCTTGGTGTTAATCTTGGTGGCTTTGAAACTGCCCGCCCCTCTTGTAAATTTGCACTTGGGTACTCCTCCTGGGCCCATCTCATTTGCTCACTCAAAAAAAAAAAAAAAATTATCTGCTTTTACTGTATGTGTATTTCTTCCTACTTTATTTTGCTTTTGCGTCATCTTAAAAGTACTCAGTTGTATTTATCACTGCTTGGTGTAACTCATTATAAGCCTTTTAGTTTAAGCACTTGGGCTTCAGACCAGTTGTTTTACATTAAGAAGGTTTGTGGTCTGCACTGTAGTGGCAGGACAGGTAGCTTACATCCTTCTAAGTTGGGAACTGCTGATTGAGGGCTCAGTGTTTGTTATTCTAAAAGTGTATTAATTCTGGTTTAAGCACTTGGGCTTCAGGCCAGTTATTTTACATTAAGAAGGTTCATGGTCTGCACTCTTGTGGGAGGAGAAGCTGGACTCTGCCATTCTGAGCTGGAAATTTCAGGTTAAAGGCTTATAGTGCCTGCATATTTGAACTGCTTCTTACTGAAATTGGTACACCTTGTTTGCTGTAGCATAGACTAGATCCAGGCCTGCTGAATCTAGCTTTGTTTGTATAACTTGAGCACTAATCCAAGCATTCTTTAAAGTATTCAATTGTATTTATTACTGCTTGGTAGTAACTTGATTAAAGTGTAGCTATCATTCTAAGTCTTTTGGATTAAGCACTTGGGCTTCAGACCAGTTGTTTTACATTAGGAAGGTTTGTGTCCTGCACTCTGGTGGCAGGACAGGTAGCTTACATCCTTCTAAGTTGGGAACTGCTGATTGAGGGCTCAGTGTCTGTTATTCTAAAAGTGTATTAGTTCTGGTTTAAGCACTTGGGCTTCAGGCCAGTTATTTTACATTAAGAAGGTTCGTGGTCTGCACTCTGGTGGGAGGAGAGGCTGGACTCTGTCCTTCTGAGCTGGGAATTTCTTGTTAAAGGCTTATAGTGCCTGCATATCTGAACTGTTTCTTACTGCAATTGGTACACCTTGTTTGCTGTAGCATAGACTAGATCCAGGCCTGCTGAATCTAGCTTTGTTTGTATGCTTGTTTGCTTGTTATTTCCCTGAGACGCTAATTCCACCTAAAACGCGGATTTTCAGCACTTCTGTGGATCCCTAGTGATATCTGCATTGCTTACTGTACTTATTTCCTTGTTTCACTTGAAAGAAAGTTACTGTTTGTCGTTTTTGCATTTAAGTTACCTGTAACACATTGCATTTAAGTTACCTGGCACTTGCTCACTAAAGCAATTATATAAGTCAGCACTAAAAAATTAAAAGCACTACACCCTCACAAACTCCCCTTGAGTACCTTGTTCCCCATTAGCCCTTTTTTCAATTATAAAGGAATTCCAAATACTATTCTAGCATGTCCAAAGGTCAGTTGTCAATTTCCTCTCTGGTCCAGCTGGTGAATCTGGGAATCTTGAGGCAATGTTACAACTGCCTCATGTACACAGACAACCCTCTCCTCCTTCCAACAAATTCCAACACATGTGAGAGATGCAACCATATAGCCAAACTGGAGGCTAAGCTCTCTCAACTCAGTACTGGCGTAACCAGTCAGGAGGAGAAGGAAACCACACTCACTACAATTCCAGTCTTACATAGACCTACCACGACAGCAAACCAAACACATAAACACACAAAAACATACTCGGAGGCTCTAAATAAAAATCTGCCTAAGCAGCAGAGACCTCCAAAGCAGACACCCAAGCAACCGCTACCCCAAAACAAAACACGTGCAACACATAGCTCACAAAGCCAGTGTGCCGAACAGTCACAGCCCTTAAGGCTAAACAACACACCTGATACACTTGTAATAGGTGACTCTATCATCAGGCACATTGACGTCCTGCTCACCAGGCTGAACAAGGAGAATGTCACGGTGAGCTGTCTGTTGGGCACTGGGATCCGCCGCATAACACAAGCACTCAGGTCACTCCAAGGCAAGTACAAATATGACTCAGTCATTGTCCATGCTGGTGTGAATGACCTGAGACGTACCTCCCTGGACTACATGAAAAGAGACATAGAGGAGCTCTCTGAGCATGTAGCCCAGGCCGGTATGACCCTGACCTTAAGTAGCATCTTACCCTCACCAAGAATGATGCCACAATATGAAGACAAGATGATTAATTTCAACAATTGGCTTAAGTATTGGTGTCATTCAAAGGGGATCCAATGCCTGTCAGCCTGGGATGACATGCTCGACAAGCCACGATGCTTCGCTAGGGACGGCTTGCACCTGTCACCCCTGGGCTTTCGGATATTGGCAAAGGCTCTTGCTACCCCCATAGTGCCTTTTTTAGGCAAGGCTCAAAAGACAAACCCACCTCCATAGCTATCACAAAGGATAAGAAACTAAGAGTAATGCTACTCAACGCCAGACGTCTAAACCTCAAGATGCATGCACTCGAAACTCTCCTTAGCATGGAGAACATCGATATCTGTGCAGTAACAGAAACCTGGTTCAAGGCTCCCGAGAGCACCCCAGCACTACCAGGTTATACCTCATACCATGCTTTTTGGCCCCAAAACTTGGACCGAACCAGAAAAGGAGGGGGAGTATCAATATTTTTCAAAGATACCCACACCTCCAGGTTGGTGGCACAGCATGAAGCATCAGAGACTATCCATGTGCAACTAACAGTGGGTAAAACTGCCTTCCAGTTTATAGCCTGCTACAGACCACCCTCCCAAACCCAGGAACCCCACTCGGCCTTCCTGAGAACACTGGAAAATATGAAGGTCTCTCCAAACACCATTATATTGGGCAACTTCAACTACCCAAACATAGACTAGGAGCATTACTCTAGCTCCAACACCCTAGCTCAAAGGTTCCTAGAATTTATAAACTCAAATGCTATGGAACAACTTGTTACCACTCCCACAAGAGGGGAAAACATACTGGACCTGATCATCACCAACATGTGGACTCTATGCTCCACACCAGAAGTGTATCCCTCACTGGTAAGATCAGACCATAAACTAATCTCACTGGATATTCACATCCTGACCCCACCCCCTGCCCAGAAAACCACAGTGAAAAACTTCTCTAAAGCAAATTTCACACTCCTCAAAACCAAGGTGGAATCCTTCAAAGCCCCCTGTGGAAAATACGGCCCAGACTGCAGAATCCTTTATAAATGTATTCTGTGAACACCTTCAGGAATGCATGGATCATGCAATCCCAAATAAAACCAAGACCCAATTCTCCAAAGGCAGATGTCCTGTCTGGTGGACCCCAGCCATAAACAAACTATACAATAGAAGTAGGAAGCTACTACATGATAGAGCAAAATCCCAAAAAGGGAAGGCATCTCTGATCAGTGTTAGCAAAAAACTATGGGCACTCATAAAATCGTCTAAGGCCAGCTTCAAGAGAAAAATTGCACAGGACACTAAGGATAATCACAAGGCTTTCTTTAGTTATGGTAGGAACCTGGGTGGAAATTCCCAGATATGCTCAGAATTAGTCCAAAATGACCAAAAATACACCGAACCCACAGACATTGCCAACATCCTAGCTGACAGGTTCAGCGCAAACCCCCCCCCCACCAAAAGGGCAAATATCTATCCCAGCAGAGTGCCGCCCCCCTGACATCTCAGATGCTCAGGTAAGAGCCGCTCTCTCTCCAAAGCAAAAAACACAGCATCAATGGGACCAGATGGTGTCCCGGGCTGCGTCCTACATGAACTCCAAGAAGAGCTAAACCCAAACATAAAACTACTGTTCAGTCTCAGCCTTACCACAGGATATGTACCCAAAGAGTGGCATACAGCAACAGTGGTCCCTCTCCACAAAGAGGATCAACGGATCCTGGAAACTATCTCCCCATAAGCCTGACTAGCTTGGTCTGCAAAGCTATGGAAAGGATCATCATGGACCTCATAAATAAAGATATTGGGGACCTACAGACACTGGATCCTACCCAGTTCGGCTTTGTTAAGGGCAGGTCCTGCCTCTTAAACCTGGTCAATTTCTTTGAAACAGTCACCAAGGCCATTGACGAGGGGAAGGTGGTCCACACAGCCTACCTGGACCTCGCAAAAGCCTTCGATACAATACCCCACTCGGGCATTATAGATAAGCTCACCAGCTTAAATATAAACCCCTGTGTCACTAGATGGGTTGCAAACTGGCTCAAGGACAGAACCCACATGGTTAGAATTGCTGGAGCCATGTCAGACTCCAAACCAGTTACAAGTGGCGTCCCACAAGGCTCAGTCCTGGGACCTCTCTTGTTCGGTATATATTTCTAGGAGGTACAGGCCAACACGGAAGGACTGTGGCTGACCAAGTTCGCAGATGACTGCAAACTGGGCGTCATAATCGACTCTCCAGCTGACACAAGCATCCTCCAAAAGGGCCTCATAGAAACAGACAACTGGTGCCAGAGCCATGGCCTCAAGCTAAATGCCAAAATGTGTATAGTCATCCCCTTTGGCAAAAACAAAGTGCCCACAAATTACCACATAGGTGGTAATCCATTAAGTATGGAAGAAGTAATTAGGGACCTGGGGACCCAAGTTGATAGCAATCTCTCATTTGACAACCACGTGGCCAAAGTGGTTAGAAAAACATTTTATATAGCCCACCTAATCATGAAGGGATTCACGTCTAGATCAGGGGAGGTCATTGTGCCTCTTTACTCATCCCTCATCAGGCCCATAATTGAGTACAATGCCCCTTTTGGGATGTACCTTACCAGACACCTGCAGCAACTGGAAAGACCCCAAAAGTACCTCACCAAGAGGATCAAAGGGCTCAAACAGATGTCATATGCTGCCCGGTTAAAGAAACTCCAGCTCTACTCAGTGGCATACCACCTGCTGAGAAGCGATCTGTGCCTGACGTATAAAGCCATGTCCAATCCGTAATTAATGGACATGCTGCACCTCAGAAAATCCAAATCCCATCGAGCTATGCGCTCGAGAGACTTGAACCTCAGCACTGAAATAAATAGGACATGCTGGAGGGACAGATTCATAACCCAGAGGCTCCCTTCACTCTAGAATAAAATCCCAGTCCAGGTTAGGCAGAGTCCCTCATTGACTCTCTTCAAGAGGAATCTTGATGAGTGGATGGGGATCGTAGGTTTACCCTGGGTATCACTTCTGTGTCACTGTTAGACAGAGGCACAGTATACTAACCTCGAAAAAGGGCATAGCAAAATTAATTTAAAATGGGTGGCGAAAGCCAAACACACTCTGGCTAGGCTTATAAATGCCATAGGGCAGATAGCCTAGTATGAACCTATGAACCTATTCCTAAGTCAGGGCATGATTAGAGTTCATGAAATTATAGGATCATAGGAGGTTAGTAGACTAATAGCCCTGGGGCCCTTCCAAGCCTAGCCAAGAGTTTATCCCCAAAAAGAAACCTCGTTCAGCACCTGTATTGCCCACTGTAAGCAACACTAAGCCCACTAAGCATTGTTTACAGTCTTTGATGTTAGTCAAGAGTGCTCTTCTCAGCAATTGCATCTTTCTGTGATTATATGGGGTTACATGCATACCTCTTAACTTGTTACCACAAGAAATCTAGACAAACCCTAAAATAATTGGGAGGGGGGGGGCAAAGAACCAGAAACAGGGATGGACTTAAATGTTACTTTTATAAGCTTAGAAAGTTGATAGAATAACAAGATTTGTGTTAGCATGCTTTTCATGAAGGCTATGAAGTCTGAAACTCAAACATATGTCATTATTTAGTAACTTCAGTCCTCAGTGATATGGAGAAAACCACACGTTTTATGAGGAATAGACCAAAAATATGAAGGAAAAATCTGGACATTCTTTGAAAATCGGGACAGTTGTTGAATGTATGGTTACATTGATAGGATATTTAAGTATGACTGTAAATTCCTTTTATTAGACCTGTTGCTCCTACTACTGTTAGAACTGTCTGGGTATCTTTTTTCCACATTGCTCTCATTTCTACCTGCAGTTTCTAATATTTTCTGACTCTGTCTCTCTCTCTCTCTCCGTGAGACATTGTAATCAGTAGGTGTAGCAATTTCAGTGACCAATGCTACTTTTGTCTTTTATCATGGACTGCTATATCTGGTTTTCTTTGTACTGTTGGTATTGGGTAATCCCATGTAATGTACATGTTATCATTTTCTGTGCTTTGCAGTTCATGTTGCCAAAGCTTCTCAGCTAATTCAATATTTTAGTGTTTGCACAGTCCGCAATGCAACAGTCTGGCCACATTATTGTGCCTTTCAGTATACAAGCCATCTGCCATGAGTGCATTACACCCAGCAATAAGATGAGCGACTGTTTCCAGTTGTATTTTATAGAACTTACATTTGTCTATTTCTCCCACCTTTTTAATGGACTATATAAACCAACATATACGTAGTCCGTTCTCCTGGGCTGCCGTTATTACACTTTTCTCTTTTTGTTTCAAATTTGCCTCTCCTCAACCATGCCAGCATCCAGTCTTGGTCAACATGAGGTTGTTCCTGGACATCTCTATACCTGCCACTATATTCATGGATTTTTCCAAATTTTTCCTTCTCATCTGATCCTTTTACTAATAGTCTTTCTTTTGTTTTTTGGTACATTCAGTTGCTGTCTAATTTTTGTCTACTTCTGGTTCGATTTCCATTCCCGTTTGATACCTACATGCTTGTACTAAACTATGCAAAGATGTCATTTTAGATTTTTTCTCTTCATGTTTTAAAACTTTCACTATGTTTGGATATACTCTTTGTTCCCTTGCTGGTATTCTTTCCATATGTTCTTTTATTATAGGCATTACTGTCCCTAACTTCACTTATCACACTTTTAAAGGGGTATTTTCTTCTCTCCAAGTTTTCTTCATAATATCTAGCAACACTCCAGGAAGTTGGCCGTATAACAGTTCAGATGGAGTGAATCCAGATGAGGGTTGGGGCAACTCCCACATGGAAAAGAGGATATGGGGATCAGTTGTTCCCATTTTTCCATACTTTTGTGTAGTTTTCCTTAACATAGACCTTAAGATTTTATAATTTTATTAAAGTGTTCAGCTATCCTATATGGTTGTGGTTGGTGCACCAAGGACCAGAAAGATTTGGCAAAGTTTATGCATTACTTAGAATGAAGTACTTTGATCCATAAAAGAATACTCAGGAAATTCCAGCTCTGTGGGGGGGGGGGGGCAAACTAGTTCATTAATTATAGACATATCATTAACTCTTTATAAAGGTATTGCCTCAAGAATTTTTTGTATAATCAAGTATTATCAAAATATACCGATGACTCTTTCTGGACTTCACAAATGGACCTACGCTGGGATTTGTATCATGTGGAAGGATATCAAAGGATTTCTAAACCCTGGATTAGGGACAGCCTTTTGACATTCTGGGCAAGCAGTGCAAAACGTTCTATTTCCTTCATAATATCTAGCCAATAAAACCTGACTACAATTCTGACCTTTGTCTTATTCACGTCTAGATGACTACCAAAAATGAGGTTATGAGACAGCATCATTACTATGTTCTAAAAGACTCTGCCACCAACAGCTGGCTCACTCTCTGTCCTCTTTCTTTAGTCAGCTGTAGACCAAGTCATTTCATATTTCAAAGTAATGATATTAAGTGGGCTCTGTTCATTTGTTTCCTCATGTACTCTGGTTATGTTTTCTCTAGTTTCAGTTAGTGTATTGTTTGTGTAGTGGATCTTTTTAAATTTTGCATGACTTATCTGTAAGTCACCCAAGTCCATTTTTTCTTTCATCGGTGTGCTAATGGAAGATGGAAGGTACAGCCTCTTCACCTACAAAGACAGGGATAAGCTTCTTCCTTTTTATCTACCTTATCCTCTAAAAAGGTTAATTTGTGAAAATGATTTTCTTCTGCCAGGGGTACTGGCATTTCTCCTTTATCTACTTCAGTATTTTTCAAAGTTACCCTTTTCTTAGACTCTAGCTTCTATTTCTGCCTGGCTGTCTGGTCTGGCATAGTGAGGAGAACTCTATGACCTTTTTCTTTCTACATTTCCTGTGCTTCATGAATAAGAGATTCTTCTGTTGCTGTCCTACTTTCAATATTCACCTCTCTAGGGGTGCTGCTAACTAGGGGCTTACTTTTTTCAGTTTCTGTCCTGACTTCTGTCTACTAGAGATTTTTAGTAGGACTCTGTGTTAGCTGTGTCTAACCAATCCACCCAGACCTAAATCTTAATTCCTTTCAAGGTTTAGGCAAGATTATAAAAAGTAAAGGTTTAGATGAATGACAATCAAAAACATAGCACACTTGGCTTTGCAGATCCAGTCAAAATACACAGCATCTTAGCTGGTCTTTATTCAAGATTCACAATTTACACAGCATCTCCAGGATACAGGCTACCTTTACAACAAAAGTCCAAGGGTTTAGATCTCTCTCAGGTCCTGCTTCCAGCTTTGAAAGCAAATGCTTCTGCAAGGTTCACTCCACAGGTTAGCTCCAAATAAGTTCTCCCAATACATACTTCCAAGTTCTTTCTTCAAATGATCCTTCAGTGAATAACATTACACATTTTCCAGGCATAGGTTCATAGGTAGGTACTAGGCTATCAGTCCTAAGGCCCATACAAGCCTAGCCAAAAAATGTACCCTGGCTTTCGCCACCCAAGAAAATTATTTTCCTGTGCCCTTGTCGAGCAGAGCCACAGAAGTGATCCCCGGGGAGAATTTCCCATTTCCCATCAAATCATCAAGACTTTTCTTGAAGAGTGCTAATGAGGAGCTATGTTTGACATAGATAGGTAGTCTGTTCCAGAGTATTGGAAGTCTCTGGGACAGGAATGTATCCCTCCAGCATTTTCTGTTTATTGTGGTGTCAAGGTTTAGGTCCCTAGACCGTGTAGCTCAGAGGGATTGGGATTTCTTTAAGTGGAGCATGTCCAACAGCTCTGGGTTTGACATAGCTTTGTATGTTAGGCAGAGATCGCCCCTGAGTAGGCGATATGCGATGGACTAAAGCTGTAGTTTTTTGAGACGGTCTGCATGTTACTATCTCTCACTCTCTCCCTCTCTCTCTCTCTCTATATATATATATATATATATATATATATATATATGGGTCACCTTCATTTCGTCGACAGTTCATTTCATCGACAACCAAGTCAGCAGGCCCAATTCAATGAAACTTAATTTCACTGACACTTCATTTCACTGACACTCATTTAGTTGAAAATGATATATGGCCTATTCCCCACTGTAGAGCGACCCTGGAGTTAGACTATATAGTAAGGGGGGGTGTGGGGGGCACAGCCCCCCACTATGGGGGGTGGGGGGGTGAAGTCCCCCACATATCATAAACGTTTTACAGTATACAGATGTATTCTTACAAGTGCAATGAATAACTATTACCAAAAAAACATTATAGAACCCCAGTATGTGGGGGGCTTAACCCCCACACCCCCCATTGTGGGGGACTGTGCTCATCACACACCCCCCTTACTCTATATTCTAACTCCAGGGTTGCTCTACAGTGGGGAATAGGCCATATATCATTTTCGACGAAATGAGTGTCAGTGAAATGAAGTGTCAGTGAAATGAAGTTTCAGTGAATTGGGCCTGCTGAGTTGAATGTCGGTGAAATGAACTGTCGACGAAATGAAGGCGATCCATATATATATATATATATGTGTGTGTATGTAGATATGGACAGACGCACATGCACACACACACACACACACACACACACACACACACACACACACACACACACACACACACAGACACACACACACACAGCCCAGTGATTCTACCTATTCTGTCTGTGCATATCTGGTGTCAAGTTAAGTAATTTAACTTATGTCTCTCAGATGTACAGTAGTCCTACAAAGCCAGATGGTACTGACTGCTTAAATGTAAGCATAAGACAAGAGCACCTGTTACATTCATCCAACCAATGTCAACCCAATAACCCTCTCAACCTTGTACCTCCATAATCAGGGACAAATCCAAAAAAGAAAAAACAATCAGGAACATAATTTAAAATATCATTCTTATTAACATGAGGACTTGACAGAATAAGAGAATGCAAAATAAAATCCCCAGTCCCATAGCTCTCAATCTCTTACCTCCAGTATCAGGAACACATTAAAAACAATCAGGGATACCTTTTTAAAATATGAACACTACTAACATGAGGAACTGATAGAATAAGACAACATGAAATAACATATATTTGTATGAAGCAAAAGAAATCTGTAACTCTAATTATTGTCATTATTATTAGGTGTAATCCACCATCCTTTCTCCCCAAAGTACTCGTGAGCCCAAATCATCTACAGGTGAGAGGTATGCATATGCTCATTCCCCATGAGATCTGATGACCATATAATAAGTTTCACATTTGCTAGTCCACACAAATAAGATGCCACACTTAAGGTATTCCAAGTTGCTCCACACAAATCACTATAAGCATTGCTAAAAAATCTGGTTGATTACTGCTAGTATCAGTGGGAATAATAATAATAATAATAATAATAATAATAATTCTTATAGGTTAATAGGTGTATACTAGGCTAACAACAGCAGGGGTCTTTATAAGCCTAGTCATGCATCCCAAATGTATCTCATGAGTTATTGTTTTGGAGAGGTTATTTTAAGGGGTGTATGTAAGCTAGGGCAAGATTTATCCCTCTACTCTACCAGTCAGGTGGTACTCACCGAGTGAGATCTCTATCCATGTTATAAATAAAAAGACGGTGTCTTACTCTTACATTGCTGCAGAAACCACTTCCAAACCCCCTTGAGAGAACTGTGGCAGGAGCAGCACTAGAATAACGTCACTTAAAAGGTCCTACAATGTTGTCTGCAAAAGGCTACCCCCTAGACTTTATCAAGATCCACAAGAATTAGATCTGAAAAAAGCTCCAACATGTACTTTTTGATGAAAATGCATTTCCATAAGTAAGGCATTGTAGTTAATATCTACATCCACTATGATATATTTACATTCTAAGAGTTCAGGGAGAGGTTAGATACCCACCCACCCCGTAAAATTGATGATGTAGTTCTCGACCTGACTTTCCATGAAGCTATCCAAGAGTTTTTTTCTTAACACTGGATACTACCATCAAGAAATGCAGTGCTAATGTAATATAACTGGCCTTGCTACAACTAACATTTAGTTTATTCCACTTACCCTAAACAGTGGATATGGGAAGCAGCAACTTCAGCTAGCTTCCCAGCAGCTTGGAAAAAAAACACTAGGCAATGTCATAATCAGGTTTAGAGTTGTCCTGCCCCTATAGGTTGTGAGTAAAGGAAATGTGTGCCTACTCAGAAGCATTGTCAAATGTACTGTAGGGAAACATACAAACAACATGAAAGGTAAACAGGTTACTTAGAAAAGGCAAATGCTACAATTTTTTATAAATCCCATGGGCCTCTTTTAATGGAGGTTTAAGCTATTACACATTTCTGATACAGATTTCCAGTGCCAAGACTATCTGTATTTTTGTTGAGGCTTACAAAGGGTTTCTACTAGTAAATACTAAATGCAGACATAAATGGTTTTCCTGATAGTAATACAACTTAAAAACAAAGCTCATTGTACTTGTGACGAGAAACTGCAGGTGATGCTGTGACCAGAACATGAAAACTACAACAACAACAGGGGAATTACTTCAATACACTATTGCTCACAAATACATCTCCAGAAAGAAGCTCAAATAAAACACCTCTAACATTGTTCAGCTCTATTCACTACCAGATATAGCCTGCTAACCTAGCTGAATGAAGCAGAAATGCCGCGGATATGATTATATCATACTACTGTGCATAAGATGCCATGCAGCAGACATAACAGGGGACAAGCTTCAAAACCTTTCTGTTATGCTTGAGCTTCTATAAATGCTTCATAAATTCCAGCACCAAAGGAATTAACCACCCTTTATACTCACAGCAAACCTTATCTATTCATTTTCCAACTCCCTTAAAAGTGTTTGCATAGTTTCTATGGCAAACAAGCCTGTTAATAACCAGTACTGTCAATACATAAAAAGAAAGAAAAAAAACAACTCATGAAAGCCTCAGACTAGATAATAATTAATAGCCATTTCATTAGTTATGTGAGTATTGAACATGGAAAATCACATACAGGTACATTACCCTAATACCCTTCCATGTTTTACATAAGTGCTAGTAATTTTTATTTTTTTAAACATTTACATCAAATTTTTTACGATAATGAGCTAATAATTTCTAAGTACACAACTGAATATACCATCTGCTTTTCCCCTAACATTAGGCTTTGTAAAAAAAGAAGCAGTATGTAATAGCAGAGTAGAAACCCTTACTGAAAGAGAAGGAACAACCGCCTGTGAAGTCTTAAATACTGCGCCATTCCACTGAAATACCAATAAATGCCCTCACTCCCAAGCTTAATATACAGATAAGTAAAGCTGACAATTACAGTTTTATTAAAAAAAGCAGTAGATTAATACAGAGATCATCACCACTTTCCACCTACTAATTTGAACATTGCGAGGTCTGTGCTCTGTAGCCTCTCAATGCTGAAGAGTAATGTGACATTGCTTGACTTTACTTGAATTGCCAAGTCAAGTAAAGCACCTCTCCCTGGGGTACATCTTGTTTCAGCAGGGCACTGCATTTTATTTATTATTTAGAGCAACTAAACAACATATTTTGTTGCTCTAAAAAAATAATAATTAAATTGAAAAGAACACCTTTCTAGCCATTCCGTACAAGGCAGTTGCCTAGTTCATCTATGCATAATGTTGGCCCTGCATTGAGTACAGTACCCCTTCATTATGTACCTGACCAGGCTTATGCTACAACTAGAGCATCCACAGATGTTCATCACAAAAAGAATACATGGCATAAACATGTTCCACAGACTTCCGCAAAGCCCTGTCTGTGTACTTGGTCTCCCGAAGACTTCTGAGAGGCGATCTATGCCTGGACTACAAAGCATCTTCTGGTCCCACTCTGATTAACCTGATGCACAGCCGCAAAACAGATAGCATCAGAATTACCCAATCTAGAGACCTAAACTTCTGCAATATAAATAGGACATGTTGGAAGGACAGGTATGTGTCTCAAATACTACTCCTTCTCTGGAACAGGCGTCACATCCATGAGAAGCAGTGTTCTTCCTTAACCCAGTTCAAGTGTAACTTGGACTAGTGGATGGGAAATTGGAAATTTAGTCCTGGACTAGTAGCTATGTCTCTAGTAGACAGAGGCAGCCTACAAATGCTTGTCCACCAACGTCCAAGCCTACATATATCCCTTCAAATAACCCTACGGTATCAAGCCTTGTCAGATACATCTGGGAAGCATGGCCAGGCTTAAAAAGGCCCCCAGAGTCATTAGGCTAGTAATTACATATGAACCTATTAAACAGAAAAAAAAAAACAAAGAATCACACTGGACCATGTATGGAATGATCTGAAGTAGTTAACTTCATTTATCTGCAACCTGTGGGTATTGGATCTATATTAGAACACCAAATGTTCAAAATTTTGAGTGTTCTAATATCGACCCATTTTCAGCTAACACTGAAAATATCGAAGAAACAGAAAACCAAATTTTTTCCTAGGGAAAGAATTTGGTTGTCCGTTTCTGTTGCTTCAGTATTTTCAGTGCTGTGGTGGAAAGTTATGGGTCGGGTTCAGGTAAGTGTGTGATTGTGTGGACATGAGGTTTAGGGCAAGTTAGGTGAGTTAGGGTTAGGGCACGGGTGAGGTGACTGTGTGATAGTGATGGACCTTAGGGTTAGGGATTGGGTTAAGGTAAGTGGATAGTTAGTGGTGTATGTATAGTTTAGTGTAGAGTTTAGGTGTATGTGTGTGAATTGCTGTTTGTTTGGTGTGCTTGTGTTGTGTGCATGTGTTTTGGAACAGAACATTTTTTTCCCTAGGAAAAAATTAGCTGTTCTGAATGTTCAATGTTTTAAATTTTCGATTCATAGGGTTCGATATTACAACACTCGACATTTCGAATGTTCGGTGTTCTAATATAGACCCTGTGTATTCGGATCCATATCGGATCCAAGCCGGCAACATTTTTCAAGCATCTGCTCCAAGCCCCTCCCCTTACCCGTAATCCCTTACATCTCCTATCTTCCCTCAGATCTCGTTTGCCACTTCATGCGTACGCATCATGGCCTCTATAGCTCCAAGTTGGGTGCAGTAAGTGGTACTTTTTGGTATATATTTAGTGTGTGAGTGCAGTCGTTTTTTGGTCATCCCTTTCCCCCCTTCGTTGTTCGTCAGTTTTCTGTTAAAAAAAAAAAAAAAAAAAAAGTATTTTAAAAAGTTAGGAATTTGTGAGGTAGTGTAGGCCTAACCGTCCTTTGTGTGTGTGTGTTTGCTGGTTTAGTTTTGGCTGAGTAGTGTGTGGTGATGGCTGAGCAGCCAAAACCAACTTTTAAAAAATGCACAGAGTGTGGTCAAAAGCTTTCAATGGCTGATGGCCACACTCTGTGTGTTATTTGCCTGGGTGTTTACCACCTATCTTTGCTGTGTAGTGTGTGTGCAGGGTTCAACCCTAGGGTGTTGAAAGAAAGGAAGGCAAAGCTGGTAGCTAAGGGCCTGCTACCAGTTTCTGCATTGGACTCAACGAACTTGCCATCGGCGCCAGTAGCCGACCAACCCCCCCCCCCCCCTCAGGCTGGGACTCAACCTCCCTCTAAGCCTTCTAAGACTGGTACAAAATCAAAAGATAAAGACAAGGATAAGAGAGACAAGGAGAAAAGAGTGGAAAGGCACCACAAATGGTCTCCAGAGCAGGAGCTATTTCCCAGTCTGCCTACTAAGGTTGTCAGGACCGCCTCTCCTCGGCTCCACTCCCCGAGGTTCTACCAGGAGCTGACGGAGCCTGCTGACCAGAGGCCTTCTTTGAGGTCATCTCACAGACCAGCCAGATCCAAGTTGGTTGCCTCCTCGCAGTCGACTCAGAATCTGTCGGAGCTTGACATAGACAAGATGATGCGGAGGTTCATTCAAACTCAAATCCAAATGGGAGTCTTGCCAGGCCTCTCTCTGGCTGGAGAGGGGACCTCTATGCCCATCTTCCATCCAATTTCTCCTTCCCCAATCCAACCTGCAGTTTCAGGGTTTATGGATCCGAGGATCCTCAGAGCTGGGGGTTCGTCACCAACAATCCCTTCAACCTCAAGGCCGGCAATTATCTCGAGTTCCTCGGATCAGACTTGTTCAGATCTGAGCAACTCTCACAGCCGAGAACGGGGAGCTGAATCCGAGGGAACAGAGGTGTCTTCAGCTCCAACTTTGTCGGATCCAAGACATTCCTTCGGAACCCTGGCTACCTTGGCCTTGGCCCCAATCCTCACGACGGAGCCGGGGAGAGCTTCTTCCTTGTTGGTTGCTAAGGAGGTGTACTCTCCTTCAGCCTTCGATGTGGTGGAGAGGGTTCTCTCCCAAGGATTGAGACCCCAGCCCATTGCCTTGGACTCCACCCATGCTGCCGTGGATTTGGTCATGACTCCCATCAGCTTTTCCCAGGGACAGCCCATGCTAGAGGACCCCCAGGTGGATCGTGTCGTAGAACCTCCCCCCATGACATACAAGCCTTCTTTAGAGAGTCCCACCTAGGAGGCTCCCCATAAGCACTTATGTATGAGGAGGTACATGGACTCCCCTGAGTGCCTTACAGATGATACTGACTTGGATGAAGGTGAGGGTTCCCCAGGTCACCTCCCGAGGATGTCTCCTTTGGAGACATCATGGAAATCCTCCGCCAGAGGGGAAGTTGGTCAGCCCAAAAACCTCTATAGATGAGTCAGTATTCCTGGAGGCCTTTGGCATGAGCCCATCTACATCCTGGGTGTCCCCTTCTGCAAATCCATTAGTGGATCTCATTACCACACGGGCATGGAAGGAGCCTGACACCATAGAGCCAATACCCAAATGCCCGGACTGGATATTTTCTCCTCCCACAGACAGACAGACCTGGTACAAGGGATCCCCGGTGGATGTTGTGAAGATTGGAGGAAGATGGGCGAAGGCTGCCAGCTTAGTCAAATAGAATTTGATACATAATTCTATCAATTGTATAAATAAATGTAAAATACAGGCTTGTGTTTTTAAATGAAAAAAAAACACTGTAAAATGTGAACTTCAAGATTGTTGCAACATTGCCATCTGCTGTAATGAAAACCAAGCCAAGCATTTCAAATGTGTCTTTTGAAGTTAAAAAGATCTTATGAATCTCTTTGATGTTTTACAAGTCGGCTCCAGTGAGTCTGGATGAAGGTTTCATGCCCATTGTTTTAAGGTTAAAGTTAAGGGCCAGAATACATGTGGAAGATGCTTTATTGCTCTGGTTTCTGCTAGAGTGTATATATGAAATACCTTGTATTGTTGTAGTCTCCTGAGCAGGTGTTAGCTTGCTAAATAATGCAGTTTGTGGCCTGGGAACTCCAGACTAAGTGTCAAGATGATGTAATGTGAATACTGAGAAAACCTAAGTGTCAAAATCATGTAATATGGGAGGGCCTCAGTAGAGCTGTTGATTAGTGTTTAAAAACTATTGTTCAGTGAGAGACAGAAAGCATTTTTGATCTTGGGCATCTAACCCAGCACTGCTTGTTCTTTATGTTTGTAAGTAGGATTATAGCAGTATGTTTTTTCCTAAGATTAGCTAAAGATTAGAAAGTTAGATTAAGTGTTTTTCTTTGACATCAGACCTGTCCTACTGTATTGTTTTAAGTTTCTGTGTGATCTCTGAACTCTTAGATATCTCTGTGGTGTAGTAGTATTGTCTTGTGTTTTAATTATTTATTATTAAATATTTTAAAAACCTTTACCTGTGGCTGGTTTGTATAGAGAAGTAGGCTGTAGAGTACATTGCATATTTATAGAGTTCATTGTAAAAGGCCACTCTAAAATAAACCTTAGACTGAATAGTCACATTACCAAGTGGATAATAATATTGCACAGTAATAATTGGACACCCTTTTAAGGGCCTTTTAGTAGCTGATAATGTTAGCTGGTGGCATCAGAAATTACTACCGTATAGTCTGGGTAAAGGGACACAGCTGAAGAATGTGTGTCAGCCTTTCCCAGGAGTGTCTGTGAAGTTGTATAAATACTTATCTCAAAGTGTGGGTGTGTGTCAGCTACCTGGGCAGGGACACAAAGCACTGGTTGGACAGAGAGGGTACTGGAGGTTAGCTTGCCAGCTAGGCTATGATCTGGACCCTATAGATGTGCCAGTGGGGAGTCTTACTGGGACCTGGTAAGCAAGGGAGCAACCAGCCCCAGACTGACTGTGATCTCTGTGTGCACTTAAGGAAAACTTTACTTTACTGTGTGTATTAGTTATCCTTTCCTCTTCTAGGAGATGACCTCCCTGGTGTTAGTGGTGAGGATTGAGGCTCCTTGATTGCTGGGCCTGGGCATGGGCATCACATATTGGTGGCAATGGTTGGGATATCCTATCACATATTGGTGGCAGTGGTTGGAATATCCTATCACATATTGGTTTGCTGTGGTGGGATCCACATCACATATTGATTAGTTGGCAAACACTAATTGGCTTGTAGTGGTATGGGTAGAGCGAATTCCTGTAGCTTATAAACAGTGATCTCTAAAAGTGTTTTGTACTCTAAAACAGCCATGCAGTGTATACTCAGAGTTCAGATCAGAATTGTTTTATTTCTTTTCTTAGCCTAGTGTTAGTCAGGGTGATCCAGCAGCATGTCAGCAGAGGAGTATGGAAAGCTGACAAGGAGCCAGCTGGCAGAGATGTGCCAGGCTAGGGGACTGATGCTTGGAAACCTGACTAAGGCAGACCTGATTGCAGCCTTGGTTACAGCTGCATTAGAAAACAGCAGCCTGGAGGACAATCAGACTGACAGTGGAGATACAATATCCTCGGAGAATGGACAGCTCAGCCTTTCTGCAGTGGACTTAAAAATCCAGCTGGAGCTAAAGTGACTTGAGTTGGAGGCCAGGCATATGGAACTAGAAGCAGCTGAGAAAATGAGGAGTCTACAAGCTGAGGAAAATGAATGGCAGAGGAGGCATGAGAGGGAAAAGCTGACTATTTGCCAGAGTCACGGAGGTAATGGGGAAGAGAGTAACTGGACCCCAGAAGCACTAAAGGTCAGTAAATTTCTTCCACAGTTTAAAGAGGGGGATAATTTTGATAGGTCCTTTCATATTTTTGAGTGGGTATGTAAACAATATGAAGTTGACCAAGGGCTCTGGGTATGGTTCCTGACCTCCTTACTCCATGGTAAAGCTGTAATGTCTTTAGCAAAAATGCATGACACTGACTGTTTTGATTATACTGCTGTAAAAAGACACTTGTTGGAATGTTTTAAGCTAACACCTGAAATGTATAGGAAAAAGTTTCGTGAGCATAGATGCAAGGCAAATGAAAATGTATGTGAATATGTTGCTGAACTGAGCACTTATTTTCATAGCTGGGTGAGAGGAAACAGGTTACCACTTTTAAAGGACTGGCATTCCTTTTGGTAAGGGAAGAAGCCCTTAGCACTTTGCCTGAGGACATGAGGATCTGTTTAGCTGATAGACAGTGTGCTACTTCAGAGGAGTTGGGGAAGAAGGGAGACCTATACCTAGCAAGCAGGGCAGCCCTGCACAGGAAAGGGACCCCAGTACTGCTCATGGGACTAAAGGAACCCATGGTGGGCAGCACAGACTGCCCCAACAGAATCCACCAGTAGCAGGGGAAGCCACTAGTCCAGGTATACATCCAGGAGCTAGGGTTAAATGATTTGAATGTAACCAGTGGGGCCATGTGGCATACAGGTGTTCACAGAGGCAAGGTGGGGAACAAAAGGTGTAAGAGCCAGTAAATGGGAAAGACAAAATGCCAATAGAAAAGTTGTCTTGGGACAACAAGGGTACCAAACTACCACCAGAGGTTATATCCTATTGTAGTGAATGGCAAATAGGCCATTGCTAAGAGAGACACAGCCTCTGATATAACCATTGTAAAGCCTGCACTGGTTACAGAGGAGCTCTACTTGCCTGGGCAGTCTACTCCAGTTACGACTTTAGGAGGGGATCCCATTCCAAATACCTTTGGCTAGGGTTCACCTTGACTGGGAGGGTGGAAAAGGAAGCCAGCAAGTAGGTGTGTTTGAGGATATACCTGCAGATGTCCTGATAGGGAATGATTTTGATAGTGCAGTACCCTGCGCTTGTGCAGTTACACGCAGTCAGACTTGGAGACAAGCATATAAATCTGGTAGCCTGGGGAGACCCAGACAGACTGCACACTTGCAGCCAGGACTGCTGAGGTGGTTACCTCAGGGAGGGAGCTGCTCTGTAGCAGTGAGACTGAAGGTGAGCCACAGCTGCTTGTGGCTACTGATGGTGACTTGGACAGAGTGACTGCAAAGGTAAAGGTGAGTAGTAGTACCCAGGCTGACAGTGAGGCACCACTGTCAGAGGATACCAGACTTCCTGTCAAAGGGGAGCTGGGAAGGGTTACACGGCTTGACTTGAGACAGGCTCAGATTTCAGACCCTACATTGCAAGGCCTGAGGCAGGTAGCTAGGGGGGCACCTGATTCTCAAGGGAATGGAGAATCTGTATACTGGAACAAAGGGTTACTGTACAGAGAGTGGACCCCTGAGGGAGGGCTAGAGGGTGAGAGAGTACAGCAGTTGGTAGTGTCTAGAGCTTACCATCTGGCACTTCTAGCCATAGCCCATGATATTCCCTTTGCAGGTCATATGGACATAAAACATACAAAGAGGCGTATTATGCACCACTTCTATTGGCCTAGAATTTCCAGAGATGTAACAGGGTACTGCAGGACCTGTGAGCAGTGCCAAAAGTTAGGCAAGGCAGGAGACAAGGTGAGAGCTCCTTTGATGCCTTTGCCTGTGATTGAGGAGCCATTTCAGAGGGTAGCTATGGATATTGTGGGTCCTCTGAGTACCCCAAATTCCACAGGGAAAAAGTTTATCCTAGTGATTGTAGATTATGCTACACGATACCCTGAGGCAGTGACTTTGACCTCCATTGAGGCCGAGAAGGTGGCAAATGCTTTGCCAGAGATTTTCAGCAGGGTAGGTTTCCCAAAGGAAATACTGTCTGACAGAGGTGCCAATTTTATGTCAGACCTGCTGGCTTGTCTATGGAAGACCTGTGAGGTGAAGCACATGAAGACCACCACCTACCATCCCCAGACTAATGGTCTTGTTGAGAGGTTAAACTCTACAATCAAGTCCATGCTACGGGCATTTGTAGAACAGTTTAAGAGGGAGTGGGACAAATATTTGCCCCATCTATTGTTTGCTTACAGAGAGGTTCCCCAGAAATCAACAGGTTTTTCACCCTTTGAGTTGCTGTATGGGAATAGGGTGAGGGGACCTCTAGATTTAATTCGAGATGAATGGGAAGGTGAGTGTGAGTCTCACAAGGAATCTGTTGTGGCATATGTCCTGAACCTCAGGACAAGGCGCAGGGAACTCATGGGCCTGGCCCAGGAAAACCTGGCAAAAGCCCAACAACAGAAAAAGGTGTGGTATGACAGGAATGTTCGAGCAAGAGAGTATGTTGTAGGGCAGCAGGTGATGGTTCTCATTCTTGTCAGACACAACATGGGAGGGACACTACAAGGTGGTAAGAAAGGTAAGGGATGTTAACTACATGGTGGAAGTGCTAGCAGATGGCAGGGGTACAAAGTGTATCATGTTAACATGATGAAACCTTACCATGATAGGGAGGCCCTTGTGCTGAGCATTTGCAGTGGATTGCAGGAGGAGTCTTAGGGAGATCTGGGGACTGATCTCCACAGTGAGGCTTGGGCTGACACCTCGGTGGAAGGGGTAGCAATGTCCAAACAGCTATCTCCTACCCAGGTTCAAGAAATCCAAGCAGTGTTGCAGGTGTTTGGGAGTATGTTCACCGGGAAACCAGGGAGCACCCACCTGGTGCAGCACAAGGTGAATACAGGACCCCAAAGGCCTATCAGACAGGCCCCTTATAGGGTGCCTGAGAGAGTCAAACAAACTCTGAGGGAAGAGGTACAGGAGATGTTGGAACTAGGGGTGATTCAGGGGTCCAACAGTCCCTGGGCCTCCCCAGTGGTACTGGTGCCAAAGAAGGATGGCAACACCAGGTTCTGTGTGGATTACAGGAAATTAAATAGTCTCACAGAGGCAGATGCTTACCCCATGCCTAGGACAGATGAGACCCTAGAGCAGCTGGGTGGGGCTAAGTATCTTACAAACATTGCTCTTACCAAGGGTTACTGGCAGGTGCCTTTGACTCCCAGTGCTAGAGAGAAGTCAGTCTTTGTGACTCGTTTTGGCTTGTATAAGTTCACAAAGATGCCCTTTGGGATGAAGAATGCCCCAGCGACTTTCCAGAGGCTGGTAGATCATATCTTATTAGGAGCAGGAGGGCTTGCCCTTGCTTACATGGATGATATTGCTATCTACAGCCAATCCTGGCAAGAGCACTTTTAGCATGTCAGGGAGGTGCTGGGCAGACTACAGAGGGCAGGGTTGACCATTAAGCCGAGCAAATGTCAGGTGGGTATGGCAGAGGTCTCCTACCTAGGACATAGAGTGGGGAGTGGTAAGATAAGGCCAGAACCTGCCAAAGTGGAAGCTATTCAGGCATGGTCTGCACCTGTTACCAAAAAGCAGGTGAGGGTATTCTTAGGAGCAGCAGGGTACTGCAGAAAGTTTGTCCATAGTTATAGTACCATAGCTGCTCCCCTCACAGACCTGACAAGGAAAAACAGGCCAGATAAGGTAGTGTGGACCCCAGTATGTGAGCAGGCATTTAAGAAGCTTAAGGAAGCTTTGGGAGGACCTCCTGTGTTAGCCACTCCAGACTATAGCAAAGAATTTGTTGTGCAGGTGGATGCTTCAAACTATGGGGTGGGGGCTGTACTTAGCCAGATTTCTTCAGAGGGAGAAGAACACCTTGTGGTTTATCTCAGTCATAGGCTCCAACCCAGGGAGGAATGCTATGCAGCGGTAGAAAAGGAATGTCTAGCTATAGTGTGGGCACTACAAAAACTTCAGCCTTATCTGTATGGAAGAAAATTCACTGTGATGACAGATCACAACCCTCTAACATGGTTAAACAGAGCCAGTCAGGAAAATGCTAAGTTGCTAAGATGGAGCCTGGGGTTGCAAGCATATGATATGTCAGTGCAGCACTGCAGTGGGAGTAGCAATGCCAATGCAGATGGGCTCTCAAGACAGGGAATGCGGTGAGGTACACCCTGATAGACCTGACACTCTCAAGCGATGTTTCTCAAGGGGCACTTGAAAAACTTGCTTGAGTTCCCCGGTGGGGAAGAGATGTGAAGATTGGAGGAAGATGGGTGAAGGCTGCCAGCCTAGTCAAATAGAATTTGATCCATAATTCTATCAATTGTTTAAATAAATGTAAAATACAGGCTTGTGTTTTTAAATGAAAAAAACACTGTAAAATGTGAACTTCAAGATTGTCGCAACATTGCCATCTGCTTGCTGTAAGGAAAACCAAGCCAAGCATTTCAAATGTGTCTTTTGAAGTTGAAAAGATCTTATGAATCTCTTTGATGTTTTACAAGTCGGCTCCAGTGAGTCTGGATGAAGGTTTCATGCCCATTGTTTTAAGGTTAAAGTTAAGGGCCAGAATACACGTGGAAGGTGCTTTATTGCTTTGGTTTCTGCTAGAGTGTATATGTGAAATGCCTTTTATTGTTGTAGTCTCCTGAGAAGGTGTTAGCTTGCTAAATAATGCAGTTTGTGGCTTGGGAACTCCAGACTAAGTGTCAAGATGATGTAATGTGAATACTGAGAAAACCTAAGTGTCAAAATGATATAATTTGGGAGGGTCTCAGCAGAGCTGTTGGTTAGTGTTTAAAAACTATTGTTCAGTGAGAGGCAGAAAGCATTTTTGATCTTGGACATCTAACCCAGCACTGCTTGCTCTTTATCTATGTAAGTAGGATTATAGTTCTGTGTTTTCTCTTAAGATTAGCTAAAGATTAGAAAGTTAGATTAAGTGTTTTCCTTTGACATCAGACCTGTCCTACTGTATTGTTTTACATTTCTGTGTGATGTCTGAACTCTTAGATATCTCTGTGGTGTAGTAGTATTGTCTTGTGTTTTAATTATTTATTATTAAATATTTTAAAAACCTTTACCTGTGGCTGGTTTGTATAGAGAAGTATGCTCTAGAGTACATTGCATATTTATAGAGTTCATTCTAAAAGGCCACTCTAAAATAAGCCTTAGACTGAATAGTCGCATTACCAATGGGATAATAATATTGCACAGTAATAATTGGACACCCTTTTAAGGGCCTTTTAGTAGCTGATAATATTAGCTGGTGGTGGCAGAAATTACTACTGTATAGTCTGGGTAAAGGGGCACAGCTGGAGAATCTGTGTCAGCCTTTCCCAGGAGTATCTGTGAAGTTGTATAAATACTTATCTCAAAGTGTGGGTGTGTGTCAGCTATCTGGGCAGTGACATGAAGCACTGGTTGGACAGAGGGGGTACTAGAGGTTAGCTTGCCAGCTAGGCTGAGATCTGGACCCTATAGCTGTGCCAGTGGGGAGTCTTACTGGGGACCTGGTGAGCAAGGGAGCAACCAGCCCCAGACTGACTGTGATCGCTGTGTGCATTTAAGGGAAATTGTACTTTACTGTGTGTATTAGTTATCCTTTCCTCTTCTAGGAGACAACCTCCCTGGTGTTAGTGGTGAGGATTGAGGCTCCTTGATTGCTGGGCCATGGCACGGGCATCACAGATGGTATGGTGGTTGCAGCTGCCAACAAAAGAGAACTGGCTCAGGAAAGTTCTTCGGTCCACCCTCCGGACAAGGTGTCTAGGGCAGTGGATCGGTTTGGGAAGTGAGTGTTTTCTTCACCGACATTTTCTATATGAGAGCTGAATTATTTGGCATATGTCATTTGACTCCAGTGAGACCTAGTCACGGAATTCGCTGTGTCGCCCCCAGAGTCTTTGTCGCCAGAGAACAAGCGGCTGTTCTCGGCGAAAATGTAAACTCTGAAATCTGTTTAGAACACGTCCATGAGTCTTCTTTCCCATGCCATGGAAGGAGCGGCTGGGACTGGCGTAGCTATGAGGTGGCACACTTGGCTCAGACTCTGTCAATTTGCAGACCCCTTCAAGGTGTCATTCACAAATGCTCCCTTTGACGGTTCCACCCTGTTTGGGAAGACAGTTTGTGACACCCTGGTCCAGAACGAGAAGGACGGGAAGACTCTGTCTGCTGTTAGAGTCAACTTCTCTAGCCCTCAAAGATCCTTTTCTAAGAATCAGAGAGGGCAAAAGAAGATGTGGTTCCGAAAATCTCAGTTTTCCCGGGACACTCAGGACAACTCATCCCCTAGAAGCAGAGGGGAACAAGACAGCCGCCACCCCAGAGGTAGGGGGGGCCCGAGGAACTTTGGGTCTAGGGAGACCTTCTCGGACAGACCCACGCAGCAACTCTGAGGGGTTGCCTGACTGTCCTACACTGGAGACAGTCGGAGGAAGATTGTCATTGCACCTAACGGCTTGGGAATCCATTACGACGGACCGTTGGGTGCTCCAAATTATATCCAGAGGCTACTCCATTCTGTTTGTTGTCCCACCCATCCAACCAAAGCACCTCCCTGATGTTCCACCCACTCAAAGGGAGGTGGCAGTGCATGAAATTTCAAAGCTACTTCACAATGGGGCCATCGAACCAGTCCCCCAGATCAGTCCGGATTAGGCATTTACTCCAGGTTCTTTTTAGTGCCAAAAAAGATGGGGGACCTCAGGCCCATACTGGACCTGTCAACCCTGAATATGACTGTAGCCAAGCAGAAATTCTGGATGGTCACCTTGCAGTCCATTCTACCTTACCTCTGAAAATGTGACTGGATGTGCATGATAGACCTCCAGGACGCTTACTACCATATCAAAATTTGCAGAAGCTCCAGGAGATTCCTTCGCTTCCGGCTGGGAGCCAATCTTTTTCAGTTCAGAGCCCTACCCTTTGGTCTCACCACAGCCCCCAGGGTGTTTACCAAGGTTATGGCAGTCATAGTGGCTCTCGTGAGGCTTCAGGGAATTCAGGTGTTTCCTTACCTAGACGATTGGCTCTTCGCTGCTGCCACCAAGCATCTACTTTGCATGGCCAGAGACACCTTCCTGCATCTTGCAGTCAATCTAGGGATTACAATCAACATCTCCAAGTCCCGCTTGAACCCGACACAGACCTTGGAATTTATAGGGGCATGGCTGGACACTCTACTATTGCAAGTTTTTCTCACTCGGGACAAGGTTCAGAACCTACGGGCTCATGTGTCAGTGATCCTCGGCCCCAGAACACCAACGGCGAGTGATGTTCTCTGATGACTGCAGCAATTTCAATCATTCCCTGTGCATGCCTTCACATGAGGGTGCTTACGTGTACACTGGCAGTTTAGTGGTCTTGGTTAGACCTCCCCATGGACTATTCAATACGAATCAGCAGAGCCTGCAAGATTTTTCTTCTCTAGTGGCTCCAATCGCCAGAAATCTTGGCAGGTTGTCCCTTCATAATACCCCCAGCCCAAGCCACAGTGACCACAGATGCCTCCCAGTTCTGGTGGGGGGGCAGTTTTTGGGGAGGACGGTCCAAGGCACGTGGTCCCAGACTGAGACCAGATTGCATATCAATGTTCTGGAGATGAGGACAGTGCTTTTAGCATTGCAAGCCTTCTATGCTGTTCTTCCCCCTGGGGACAATTGCAGTTCAGTCAGACAACATGTCTGTTGTCTGGTAGAGCAACAAACAAGGAGGAACCAGATCTTACCCTCTCTGCCACGAGGCCATGAGAGTGTGGGGGTGGGCAATCTCCACCAGTTGGTTTCTGATTGCAATGCACATCCCAGGACGCTCCAACATTTTAGCAGACAGACTGAGTTGGGCTATTCTAATGCCATATGAGTGGTCTCTGAAACAGTCAATAGCGGAGGAGATCTTCCTTGTGTGGGGTCACTCTTGCTGTGATCTCTTCGCATCTCCTTCCAACACGAAGTGCATTGAGTTCTTCGCTCTGATCCCCTCACCAGGGGACTCCCCCAGAGATACTCTCATCCATGCTTGGCCTCCAGGGTTATTGTATGCTTATCCCTCATTACCTCTCATTCCAAAGTTTCTTAAGAAAGCTTGCCAACTTTGGTGCAAAGTGATCCTCATTGCCCCGTTCTGACCTTGTCAGGTATGGTTCCCCTTCCTCTGGTCTTATGTTCTAATTCCTCCATGGATTCTGGATCCCTGCCTGGATCTCAACTCTCATCCCTCGGGCATCAGTCTGCCCAATCTGGGTGGCCTCAAGCTGAAGACTTGGTTGCTCCAGTTCCTTTGATTGCCAGGACTCCCGGTCTGTCATCTCCAGTAAAGAATATTTTGGTGGCATCCCACAAAGCTTCCACTAGGAATGTTTATCACAGCTAATGGAAAAGCTTCTCTATTTGGGCTTCTCAGAGGAATCTAGATCCATTTACAGCCCCGGTTCCTGCAGTGTAGGAGTTTTTGTCCTATATTTTCCACCAAGGGGCTAGTTCCTGTATGGTGAAATTACAACTGGCAGCCATATCTAATTTTCATGTCAGCGAAAATCTGAATGCTCTGGCCTCTTTGAGATTGTGTAAAGCTTTTCTGAAAGGTACTGTTCTTTTATGTCCCCCGGTTAAGGATTCCGTCCCTCCTTGGGACCTTACCCTAGCTCTTCAGGCGTTGGTGGCTCCCCCATTTGAACCAGCAGCGTCAGTAGATTTGAAATTCCTGTCCTGGAAGACAGCTTTTCTAGTGGCCATTACTTCGACCAGAAGGGTTTCTGAGATCCGAGCTTTGTCTGCCGTGCCCCCTTACTTGATCTTTCATAAAGACAGGGTTTTGCTCAGCACGAACCCTTCTTTCTTACCAAAAGTTGCTTCTGAATCAAATATTAACTAGATGATTAATTTGCCTGTGTTCTTTCCAAATTTCATGAACAAGGGTGAATATAAGCTGCATTTGCTAGATGTTCGTAGATAGCTTCATTTCTCTTTACACAGGACTAAACAATTTCGTAAGTATGACCAGTTATTTGTGTCCTTTTCCAGACCCTTTTTGGGCAAGGCCATTTCTAAGGTCTCCTTAGCTAGATGGATTACACAATGTATACTGCAAGTCTATATGGATAAAGGTCTGTCCCCACCTGGTCCTATTAAAGCTCACTCTACCAGATCTATAGCAACTTCTGCTGCCTTTTGGTCCAGGGTTTTCTCTGGATGATATCTGTGCAGCAGCGACCTGGGCAAGGTCACATACATTTATTTCTCATTATAAGTTGGATTTGATCTCTAGAGGGAGAGTATCCTTTGGCTCTGCAGTGCTCAGGAATATCCTTCCATGAGGGCCTCCCAGGTGTTTTGGTAGTTGGGGATTCTGTCCCACAGTTTGCAGAAAAATGAAGTTAACTACTTCAGATAAAGAAGTTATGTACTCACCATAACGTTCCATCTGAGTAGTTATACTTTTATTTTCTGCAACCATCCCGCCCTCCTTCCCCCGAACCTGTTCTAGGTTAGTGTGTTATTGAGTTGCTAATAGTTTGAATAGTGGCAAACTCAATCTGAGGGAAGGTAGGAGATGTGAGGGATTATGGGTAAGGGAAGGAGCTTGGAGCAGATGCTTGAAAAATATTGCTGGCTCGGATCCGATATGGATCCGACTACCCACATGTTGCAGAAAATGAAATATAACTACTCAGATGGAACGTTATGGTGAGTATATAACTTTTTTTTTTATTCTAGAGCCAAATTACAATATAAAACTGAGTGCTTTTGTCTGAAACACCAGCTTGTTCAGATAAGTTCAAGAATGAGACTTTTTATCTACTTCTTCTATGAAGAGGTCATAATCTATAAAGGATTAGATACAAAGTCTCATACTTGAACTTGTCTGAAGACGTATATATTCAGATGAAAGGGCTCACTTTGTTAGTATGCGATCTGACTTCTTAATAAAGTGTTCTTTATAAGTTCTAGGATGATTTTCAGTTGCATTTTTTATTTTTGTAATCTGGATACACACACACACACACACACACACACACACACACACACACACACAAAGATATTTATACAGATTTTTGTCATAAAATTTAGTACAAAATAAAAGATGTATTACATACAAATGCCCTGTAGTTATTAATAAAATGTTTTCCTATTTTATAAAGAAGGAAATCTGTAAAGTATTACTTCCTTTAAAAGTCATTGTGTTTTCATTAATCCTGATAATTTTAGTGTTTTTTTTTCTTTGTAAAGCACAAACAATGCATTTGTTGTACTTGCTCTTTCTTTTAATAATAGCAATTGTTTTCTTGCACTGCCTCACCACTGTCTGCTGAATATCACTCCCCCTGTAAGATAAGTGGTCCATTCTTTACTCATTGTTCAGTCAAAAGCCTAATGAATGTAGGTAGCCATCAGTAAGGCAGCCATTATGTTTTTTTTTTTTTTGCTGAATCCATAACTGGCTGGATATGTCCAATAAGCATTCTTCAGGAGGACATATAATAGGTGTAACAGATGACTGCCACTCACTGATGTAAGCACACAACATCTCCACCTCCTAGGGTTAGCACACTGTGTATGTTAGTATGCTATCTGGTCCCCCCCAGAATATCAGTGCACTTTGAATGCTCTGGACACATGGTATACCCTTCCCCTTATGTGAAGTGGGAAGCTTAGCCCCTTCACTCTTCTCCACCCCCAGCAACTCTAGCAGGCACCAGGCCACTCATCAAATTTGGGTCTTCTGGGTTGTAATTAGAGAGTCATCTCTTTGGTCTAGTTGAGCAGGCTGGTAATACTAACAATACGTGAAGACTGGAATACTACAACACTGTCATGAACATGAGCAGAACTGTGCAGCAATCAGTTAAAGGACAAGTTTGTTGAACAAAGACTACAACACTGCCATGAACATGAGCAGAACTGTGCAGCAGTCAGTTAAAGGACAAGTTTGTGAACAAAGACTACAACACTGCCATGAACGTGAGCAGAACTGTGCAGCAATCGGTTAAAGGACAAGTTTGTTGAACAAAGACTTTTTGGTCTGAGACTAATACAGAAGTATAACATATTTACTGATTCAAGTTGTAGAAATCTCAGAGATGATTATAGTTAGTAGATTTAGTAACGGTTTACTCATGGGTCTTTGTGTTTGCCCTGAATATTCTTTCTTTTGTGAAACAGTACTTTCAGAACATGTTTTCAAGGGTATGTTAATAAAAAAATATTAGTCTTACAAAAATATATCCACTTTCATTATGTTTCCCTGAATAAAATAATTCTAATATTTTTCCCTCACAAATCACAAATGATCTCAATACTTAAGAGGTTAGAAGATTTATGGTCCAGCTTTGTATGCCCTATACACACAAATGTATCAGTATCTGTCTATACCTATATCTGTGTCCATCTGTCTGTGTAGCTATCTATACTTACAGATATATTATAAGTAATCAATGCCCCATTACATCACAATTTCTATCATCAATGCCAGAGCATCAACTCCACTTGCCATTGTTTCAACAAGTCTATGACCTCTCAACCTCTTTGAGCAAGAAATCTAGACAAAGCCATTAATAAAAGTGGGACAAAGGCCACAAAATAGGGACAGTTTTTAAATATTGCTCTTACAAACTTAAAAACCTAAGACAATAATAGGTTTTGCATTAGCATGAAATTTTCTGAAGGATATGAAGTCTTCTTCTTTCGGCTTTTCCCAGTTAGGGGTCGCCACAGTGGCTCATATGTCCGCTCATGATTGGCAGTGGAGTTTTACGGTGTTGAGTTGCCAGCCCGGTGCCCAACCTTCGATGGAAGGCACACACACACACACACACACACACACACACACACACACACACACACACACACACACACACACACTCACGCCTAGGGCCAATTTAGACTGTCCAATCCACCTACAGCATGTCTTTGCGATGTGGTAGGAAACCGGAGCACCTGGAGGAAACCCACACGACCACAGGGAGGACATGCAGACTCCACACAGAAGGCACCCCAGCCGAGGATCGAACCGGAGAACCTCTTGCTGTCCTGAAGGATATGAAGTCTGAAACTCAAATGTCTGTCATTATTTTCTTATTTCAGTTTTCAATGATTTCCCACGAATTTGCCAGAAAACTACAATTTTATGAAAAATGGACCAAAAATATAAGGCAAAAATCTGGACATTCTGTGAAAATATGTACAGTTGAGAAGTATGCAAGACAACCCAAATAGCTTTCTAGTGCAGTTGAGCACACTGGAGTATATGTGTATATTGCAGTGCACCCAACACTGCTTTAACTAAAGTATCTGTTACTTTATCTTTGTAGACAAAGTAATTATGTGCACAGCAAACAGCTCCTAGTAAACAAGGAAGGCATGGCATCAGTATGATCTTGTCACTGCACTAATCATGAGCTATCATCTCAAAATGAAAACAACTAGCCTCCTTTTACAGTTAGACACATTCCTAAAAAAAGCACTCATCACAGCAACCTAAATGCAACGACCATGTGGATTACATACATGCTGATTTACAAAGTCCATTAAACATGTTGGAGAAACAGACAAATGTGGGTTTTTTAAAACAGAATTGGAAACACATCTTGTTGCTGGTTGTGATATACTAATGGCAGAAGGACTGCATACCGAAATGCATAATAATGTGGTAAGGCTGTTGTATTGGGATTGTGCAAATATTATAATATTGAAGCAGCTGAAAAACACTGGAAACATGAGCCACAAAGCATTATAGAAAATCATGAAGTTTATATCACATGGGATCACCCATTACCAACAGTTCAAAAAATAGATGGGAGAAAACCAGATATAGTAGTCCAGGAAAAGAAGACAAAAGTAGCATTGATCATTGGAATTGCTACACTCAGTGACTACAGTGTCCTACGTACAGAGAGACACAAAGTCATAAAATACCAGGATTTGCAGGCAGAAACAAGGGTAATGTAGAAGAAGGATATACCCAGCCAGTTCCAATAGTAGTAGGAGCAACAAGTCTTATAAAAAGAATTTACAATAGTACTTAGATATGTTACTGATACATGTAACTCCATATGAATTACAGTATGAATTACAGAAGGAGTCATTACTGGAGAGCACTTCTTGCTAATATCAAAGATTGAAACAATATTAATTTCATGAACTTTAATTATACTTTGACTTAGGAATGGGGTACATTCCCATCATAGTATTAGAAACCCAAGAGACTTGGAGAAATTAAAAAAAAAAAAGCATCTCACACGTCCACTTAAACAGCATATTTATAAAACAACACAACCTTTCCAAGTTTAACCTAGAAATGTTCATTACTAGCCTGTCATCTACTAACTGTAACTTCTTGAAAATCCTCCCATTAGATGATGCTGTAAATGAATTCAACAGAACTTTCCCGAATACCTTAAATGGCCTACCTTGCACCTTCTAAGAGGAAGAGACTAAAAACAAATAATGCAATATGGCTATCCAAAAAGAGGAGAATGCTAATGCAGGATAGAGAAAAACATGGAAAGAATGGCAAAAATATAAAACACCTCAATATCTTGAAAACTTAAGAATTCTTTGCAATTGTACAAAAAGGCAAATTAATGAAGACAAAAAAACTTTACTATAATAACTTCCAGAATAATATTAAACACAACCCTAAAAACATCTGGACAGCTATTAAAGAAATCTTGCACCCCAGCCATAAGTTCAACCCTAACCCCTCTTTCAGTAACTAATCATTCTGAACCGCAATACAATTCAACTCTTATTTCATAGATAGTATAGCATCTCTAACCAAGGATTCCCAGTTGTCTAATCATAGCCCTTCCCAGAAGCCACATATCACTGCTCTAAAACAAACATAAACCATGCTGTTCTTCAGCTGATGACCTTCCAAGCGAGTACCTTAAAATAGCAGCCAATAGCATCGCCTACCCTGTTTCAGTCCTTAGAAATAGGTCAGTCCAGGAATCCCACATTCTTTCTGTCTGGAAAAAGTCACATATTATGTCTCTGTATAAAGGAGGAAATTCAACAAACATTACTAACTTTAGACCAATAGCAATCTTATCCCCATCTCCAAAATACTTAAAAAATGTATTCAGAAACAATTACTAAACTATCTCCTGCAGGAAGAACTCCTGTCCCCCACACAACATGGCTTCCATTCTTCCCATAGTGCTAACACTGCATTTCTAATCTATATAGATACCGTCAGCAAAGCTAGAGATAACAGCAAACTAGTCTACATTTGTCTAAAGCCTTCCACACAGTTTGCCACAGCAAACATCTACTTCACATGTTCTCATTAGGTCTTTCTCAGTCCACCCTGAGCTACCTCTCCAATAGGTATCAATCAGTAAAATGGAACCTCACCCTCTCTCTCTCTATACCTCCCAGTCACCACCAGTGTACCACAAGGCCCTATTTTTCGTTCCCTCCTCTTTAACATTCTCACCAACACCCTCCACATATCCACACAAAAGGTCTCCCTAATACAGTATGCAGATGACTCCACACTCTTTTGCGTCTGACAATGTGGCACACCTCCAAATAATTACTCAGAAAGCTTTAACAGCAACTGAAGTATGACTCTGTAACTCACAATTCATGCTCAAACCTTAGAAAAACAAAGTGCTACTTTTTTTCCCAAAATGCCTCTCCCAAGAAAAAACAAAATTTAAAATCCTCTCTCTTGGTAATACAACCATTGAACTCACTTCTTATGGCAAACTGTTAGGGATGATAGTGGATGATAATCTTAAATTCAATGTGCATATGCAAAAATTGCATAAGAAAAACTCATAAAAAATAGAGATGCTTTATAGAACAAAAACATTCTCACCAATGCAACTAAAGCTACACTTGCACTACATATTTCTTCCTTACACCTCTTCATTGTGCTCCCATCCTTACTAAACTTCAGACATCACAAAAATCAAAACTTGAGCAATCCCATAACATAGTTGCTAAGTTTGCAGCTAATACCCCTTTCAGAACCCACCACTGTATAGCACTAAAAAACCTACATTGGTTAGAATTATCCCATCATCTAATATATTCACAATTTCTTGCCACCTATAAAATTATCCAGAATCAATATGCTTGTCCAGCACTAAATAACACTCTACGCAACTATGTTCCTAGTTGGTCATTATGATGCAATGAACCAAACACTCCTGTCTGTCTATAAACCTATCAGATCTGCTGGACATTGTCTGTACTTGTACCATGCTGCTAAGGCCTGGAACTCCTTATTTCTATCCATCAGGTCAATGCCCTCCCTCTTATACTTTAAAACGATTCTGAAAGGCTTCCTAGCTAAAAGCTGGCTCTGTTCTTGCTCAGCACGAGCATAAACTATATCCCTAAATGTGGACAAATACCTATTCATACCTTAAATCTTCTTATTCTCCATTCTCCACTTACTTCTTTACATCTATCAATTTCTCTCCCCTGGTTTTCTTTCTAAATTTACCATAAACCTGCTATTCTCTCATTTTGTATTGCATTTCTTGTTTGTATTACACTTTCTTACTTTTAATTTCTTTATAAACTGGCTAACATTTCTTTAAATACTAAATCATTGTCATATAACTATCTACTCTTAACCAATATTTTCATATTATGTCTAATTTGGTATAATTATTTAAACTGTATTCATTTTTCATATTATTTTAAAGACTGTAAAATTATTGTTCTTAAAATGATTTGTAATACTTTAGAGCTTTTCTCTTCAGACCTTCCCTGAAAATGGGCTCTTATCCAGTCAGACTTTCCAGGTAATCAAATATAAATAAATAATGAATAAATAAATAAATATGGACTATCTGGAAGTCTAGTGTATAGTAAAGGAAATATATTTTATTGTAAGGTTAAGGAGTATATTTCATAATGTCTAATTAAGCCACAAGTCACAAACTAAGGTCCCTAATCCTGCAGTAGAAGATATTTCATCGGTCACCTAAACAAGACCCCTGCATATTCTTCATATCTTTTCCCTGTTTTTGAGTTTGTATTACTTTTCACATCATTTCATAATATGTTGTAATTTTGCATGTTGTATATCTGATACAGCTTTATTTAGTTTCTGTAGGTTTTATGAATGGGACTACCTCTTAGGCGATTTCCTAGTACTGTTCTGAAATAAGCTGTAAATCTCTTGTTAGCATTTTTTAATTAGTTTAGTCCTAGTTTTAATATGGTGTAATGAAGACCAAGGTACTGGGTGGCCATGGTGGTGTAGTGGTTAGCATTGTCGCCTCACCACAAGAGGTTCTCCGGTTCGATCCTCGGCTGGGGTGCCTTCTGTGTGGAGTCTGCATGTCCTCCCTGTGGTCGCATGGGTTTCCTCCAGGTGCTCCAGTTTCCTCGCACATCCCAAAGACATGCTGCAGGTGGATTGGACACTCTAAATTGGTCCTAGGTGTGAGTGCGTGTGTGTGTGCCTTCTGTGGAAGGTTGGGCGCCGGGCTGGCAACTCGACACTGTAAAACTCCACTGCCAGTCATGAGCGGACAGGTGATCCGCTGTGGCAACCCCTAACTGGGAAAAAGCTGGAAGAAGAATGATGATCAAGGTACTGTGTTGTAAAGTTTAGGTTTATTTTTAATGCCTTGTAAGATTTTAATTTTAGTTTATTAGTTATGTAATTTAGTTTTAATCAGTATGGTGTAATGGTTTAATTGTATTTTTTTTTCGACATTTGCTGGGAATGCCATTATCTGATTGGTAAGTTATAGTTATTTTTATGTGCTTTTTAACCTTTTCATTTTAAGTCTGGCTTCATGTCATGAGGGGCATGGGGCTCTGCACCCTCAGAACATGGCATATACTTAGATTTTTTTTTTTTTTTTTGCTTTTTTAGTTTCAGTAGATTTTTTAACCCACTGGATTAGTGGAAATGGATTTACACTTAGTATAATTTATCATTTATCAATTATATATATATATATATATATATATATATATATATATATATATATGTGTGTGTGTGTGTGTGTGTGTGTGTGTGTTTATTTATATTATCACTGTTTGAAAAAACTCATAAAATGTATTTTTTTCCCATGAGTATTAGTTATTTGTTTGGACTTTCATCTTGTTGGATTCCTGGAAGTAGGCATTTCATAGCTGAACCATTGCAGTATTCTAGATACAGTTCATACCGCTCAACTGTCTTGATTTTTGTAAAATGTCCTGATTTTTGGCTCATATTTTTGGTCAATTCCTCAGAAAATGTGTGTTTTTTTCTGGCAAATCACTGAGGGCTTCAGCAAATGCATGCTAACATGCATCATATTATTTTAACAACTTTCTATAAGAGCAATATTTAAAATCTGTCCCTATTTTTGGGTCTTCCTGCCTCCATTATTTTAGGCTTTGTACAGATTTCTTGCTCAAAGAAGTTGAGGGGTGTGATACAGTTTGCTTGTTTAAAAGCTTATCATTTGATTCTGTTATAGACATGTTGTTTTTGAACCTTTCTCTAAATGACAGTTTTAATTTCTCTGATACTACAATACAATACAGTTTTCAGGTATTGAATTCTCTGAAATATGCAAATACAAGAGTGTGAGTGTGTGCATGTATACCTGTGTGCATGTGTATGCATACTCACAGTTTTAACTTTGAGCAATTACATAAACAAATGTCACTGTCTATATACATAAATAATAATGAACATTTCTTACCCTGTGCGTGCAAAATTACTCCAGTATGCCATAACGGTTTTGCTAAATATTTTTTCTTCTTCTGTTGCATTCTCTGTGCGGAAAAGAATAAATATCCATATAATCTGTTAATGATAATTAATCAGTCACAAAGGGAGTACATTACTTTAGACTATACTGTTATAGCTCATTTACATTAACTTTTCATTTATTTGGCATATTAAAGTAATTTTTTAAACTAGTAAGAACAATTTAACCCACCTTGTTTGACTTTTTAATAATCCGTACAAAGCCTAATACGGTGAACATACTGCATATATAACCACAGTGTGCACCCCCAAATCCCCAGATAACAAAGAGAAACATTATCAAATCCCAAGGGATGAGGCTGGCCAGAGTGTTCAAAGAAACGAAAGACTGCACGAACAACCTCTGGGACATACAAAGGGATTTTATGTACAGTGGGTACAGCAGCAGAATGCTAAAGATTATAGGAGTTAAAGCATCAGAGAAGTTTACTGTTCATGCCAAGTCTGTTTTCACTGTGAGATTGTATTGTTTGCTTAGCAAATAGCTATCCATGTTTGTACTATAAAATCTGAAATAAAAGTTCTAAATTAAATCCATATATCTGCAACCATTGTAGAAGTAAAGAAGAAAATAATACACATACTGACAGGTTTGAACAATGTTTATGGTAAACGGGGAGAAATAGCCAAGTAATGGGACACTGGAATGGCTGTGGTGAGAGGCTGCTGTGGGCATGGGGGATCTGGGTGGGGTAGGCCTGATTCTTTACCCTGCCTAGGGCCTCATTTGAGCATGATCTGACTCTGAATACTATATGCTATCACTGTGGTTCATCCTCCATTAAATACCCATGAACATGCATTAACAAGTCACCAAGTGTAAGTGGATAATGCCTTGAAAACTCTTTTCCAGGTCCTTTAAAAGGAGGAAGATGCTTCCTAATGCACAAAGCCCTCTTAACAGTGAATCATGTTCTTCATCTTCCAAATGTTATCCAGGGTATAATCTTTCATCTTTCTTAAATAAATATTCTTTTTTATTGACTAGATTAGATAAACATTCATGTCCTAAATTATTAAACTCATATTTCGTACCCTAAGGTATACATCCTTGTAACCCTTCCTGCTTGGCACATTAATATATGTTGTTACAAATTATAAACCCTTTCATGTCTCTTGAGAGATTTTATTTTTATTTTATTTTACATTTGTTAACCAGGAAAGTCCATTTTCAGTGGAGGCCCGTGGAGAAAAGCTCCAAGCAAACAATACAATTCCATAGAGGATAACAGCAGCATCTAAGGAAAACATAATAATAATATACATATAAGATACATATAAGGAGTACAATTGAGTGCAGATGGCTCCAAGCACAAATATAGGTACAAAAATAGTATCACATCAGAGAACATTGAATATATATGAAAAATAGTTAGCAGATATTTGGCAGAAAGTCAGTGTTAATATAAGTATAAAGGATAGAACCCTTGTTTTTTTTTTTTTGTTTTGTTTTTTCAAGTTGGGTAGCGACCATTTGATACTAAGCATATTTCTAGCAACAGGACATATGGAGCAGCCATTTGCTCCCTAGCAGAATCCTAGCACCAGTGCAGTGATATGGCCTAGCCTGGGGAGCAACATGTGCAATGCCAGTTAGATATGTAGTGGGTTTTGAGAAGTTTTTTTTAATTGGGAAGTAGTGGTGGTAGAAGTTAAATGTTTTGGGAGTGAGTTCCAGGTTCTGGCGATGGTGCAGGCAAAGAGAGATTTACCTGCATCATTTTTGTGTTTGATGACATTTATGTGGTTCTGATGACTAGATCATAGGGTCCTGGTGGTGGTGTAGAGTGAATTAAGTTTTGAAGTGCTGGGGTTTTTCAGGGAGGTAGTAGAGTATATGCACTATTGAGAGTTGGTTTAGTAGGAGTATTTGTTCCAATTTAGTTGATTAAGGGCAAGACAGTGGTGGGACCTATGAGAGGAATCAGTACCAAATCTAGCAATCTTGTTGTAGCAGGATTCCAATTTGTTTATTTCGCTGTGATGAAGATTAGTAAAGATAGGGAAGGCATAAAGGAGAATGGATAAGAGGTGGGGTCTTGCTAAGGTGGCCTTGGTAGGTTTAGTGATGAACTGTCTATTCCTGTAGAGGAGACCAAGCTTTTTGTTAACCTTCTTAATTGTTTGGGCTATATGAATGTCAAATCTTAGATTATTGTCGATTTCAACACCTAATAGTTTTGTGTGTTGTTGTTTGTCTTTTCGGCTTTTCCCGGTTAGAGGTCGTCACAGCAGAATTCCGGTCCGCTAATGATTGGCAATAGATTTTTTTTTATGGTGCCGAGTTGCCAGTCCGACACCCAACCTTCAGCGAAGGCATGCCCATTCACGCATGTCTTTCGGAGGCCACTCGACCACAGGGAGGACATGCAGACTCCACACAGAAGGCACTCCAGCCAAGAATCGAACAGGAGAACCTCTTGCTGTGAGGCAACAACGCTACCGCTGTACCACCATGGTTGGGGTAATTTGTATGCTACTCTAGATGTTATGGTAAAATCATTACTTGGTGGAGGAGATCTACCATGGCCAAAGAGAGTGAGTTTACTTTTTTTGGGATTAAGAATAAGTTTTATGTTAGTGAACCATTCTTCGGCTAAGGAGAAGTTTTTTGGGTTATGGCTTTTAGTTCATGTAGGGTGGGGGAGGCACATATAATGGTGGTATCATATGCATATTGCACAACTGAGGCAGAGACTGTGGATGAGGCTATTTGGTTAGTAAATAGTGAAAATAACAGAGGTCCTAGGATGGACCCTTGGGGGACACCTATGCCTACTGGTAACAGAGGGGAAAGTTGCTCTTGCCAAAGAACTGTCTGCTGATGGTCTGTTAAGTAGTTATTGAACCATGATATGGTGGAGGAGCTTATGTTAAGTGCTGCTAGACTTCCTAGGAGCATACTATGGTTCACCATGTCAAAGGCTTTTGATAGGTCTAGGAATACTCAGGATAAAATAGACCATTGTTTCTATGGTGATTGACGATGTTGGTGAAGGAGAGTAGTAGTGTAGTAGTGTAGTAGTGCTATGGGAAGGTCTGAAGCCACGCTGGGATATTGATAGCAGGTTATTTTTAGTAGGTATTGAATTAGCTGGGCATGAACTACCCTTTCTAATATTTTTGATAAAGGTGATAGGATTGCAATAGGGCGATAGTAAGTTCAAGGGACTTACCCCCTTTGTTCAGTGGAATAATGTGTGATATTTTCCAGGTGTGAAGTACTTTCTGTTCTGATATTGACCTATTTATGAGAATGGACAATGGGTAGGCTATTACTTCAGCAGTTATTTATAGGAAGTCTGCAGGTAGGTTGTCAGCTGCCAGAGTGGTTGGTTTCAGCTTCTTGAGAAGTTTTGCAATAGTTTTAGTAGGGATTGGTTCCAGGGAGAAACTGGAGGAATTGTTTGTTATGCTGGTGTGGGTTGGGGTCTCTGTAGGTAAGGGGCTACCAGTAGTATTTTGGGTGTTGGCTAGGGCTTGGACTGTTTCAGTAAAGTATTTGTTGAATTGGGTGGGGATATTTTCATGGTTGTTTGGTAATACAGGGTTAGAAGTGGTGGATTTTCCTGGGTGCAGTAAAGTATTTATAGTAGCCCAGAATTTTTGAGGGTTGTTGGAGTACTTTTCCTGCATGGTTGTATGGTAGTTTTGTCATGTTTAACTAGTCTTTCTGCTTTATTGTGGAGTTCATGATAGGTTTGTCTTGTAATGTTGTTTTTTTTTTTTTATGGAATTGTAACCAGGTTTTGTCCCTTTCTTTCATTATGGTTTTAGTATCTTTTGCTAGCCATGGAGCATAGTTAGCTCTGATTCTAATGGTTCTAGGGGGTACATGATAGTTTAGGATGTCTAAGAAGGTTGAGTTGAAGTACTGCACTGCATCATCAAGAGGTAGTTGTTTTAAGGGAGCCCATGTTATGTTATGCATGTTAGTGAATTGATTAGGTCTTTAGGTTTGAAGGTCTTTTTGTTATGTACTACTCTGAGGATAGGTTGTTTAATGTGGTGGGGTCGACTCCTAATTAAGTAGGTTGCCTGATTGTCACTCAGACTGTCAGGAAGACAGCCTGAGTTTTGAGCCAGTGTGGGGTCTGATAGCAGAATCCAGAGTAATATAGATTGACGTTTGGAGCTTTTGTTAGTTCTAGTTATAATTTGGTTGAACCCATGGAGGTTTATATGGGTGGAGGGATTTTGGCTGGAACAGTCAGACCAGTCTATGTTGAAATCTCCTAATATTATAGTTTCATGAGGAAGGGAGGATGACATCCAGTTTAGTATTTTTTCTAGTATGATAGTATTATTATTACCTGGTGGGATATATCCACCTGCAATTATTATGTGTTTGTTGGAGTTGACTTTTAATTTGCCTAGAATTAGTTCTATGTCTTTTACTTCTTGGGAGTTACATTCAAATTGTTCAAAAGTGAGGTGGTATTGGAAAAGTATTGCCATACCGCCTCCTTTTTTACCTGTTCTGTCTCTGCGTATGATGTTATACCCAGGGGCAATCATTTCATTATCGTGGTGTTCCGGTTTTAGTTATATGTAGTGCATGAGCCAAACAAGTAAGCTTTCCTGACTTGTTCATAAAATTATGTAAAATGAAATAAAAAAATCTTTTAGTATGTATTTATTTATTTATGTTTTACAGATGTAGGTCATTTATCAACAATGACCAGTTTTAGGCCCACCCCAAGTTCTTGTAGGGCAAAAAATAGTTTGGTTTCTTGAAACAGACAGAGTTATATAAAATAAAAAATGTTATACAGAAAAGAGTTTGGATATATGAAATAGGTACAGCAATATCAAATAGTAATAGCCCAGTTATACATAAGTGGGATATGGATACATTGTAGCAGGATGTAGAAAAATGTAGTACAATAGTGGTGAAGTAGAACAGGAGTAATAAAATAGCAGAAGAGAGAGGAGAATGTGAGAAAAAACTGTGAAAAAGTTCTACTTTATGTAGAGAAGAAAAGTGAGGGATACTATGTACATGTATACACAAAAATGATCAAAGGATAGCTGCAGCTCAGGGGTGAAGATGACATTGTTTCGGCAATCCTGGGGCTAAATGAGAGTTACATTATATAGCCTTAGATAAGGCATTTGCTTTGACTCAGATTTTTAAGGTATGCTTTTAGTTGTGCTCTGAATTCAGAGTAGGTGGGAAGATCCTTTAAGCTGGGGGGGGGCACTCCTGCCACAGTTTAAGGACTAGCAGCGTAAAACTGTGGTTGGTGTACTGCAGTTTACATCTAATTGTTACAAGTGAAGGACCTGAAAGGGCTTGGTTTCTGAGGTTGTAGGTCAGAGTAATAGGTGGAAGTGAGACCGTGTCTTTACGCAGGAGTGCAAATATAAGGGATCCAGTTATAGACAGCATTTTCAAAGGAAATAATGGGCCAATTATCCCATAACTTTAATCTTGCTGGGTTATATCTTTAATTCCACACACTCTAGTCCCCCTAGTGTCATCCAAACTTGTTTCAAACATTCAAATCTTCTGGTTTGTATTATTCAGGTTATAACATTTCTTCTACAAGATTTATATAGTTATCAATTCACATTACTGAATACTGACTCAACATTCACACTCTGCAAAGAATTAACCCACCATGTCTGATAAATGGGTTTATATTAGTTTATCAAATTACTGTTTTGTCGTACCTAGGTACATCAAAATGAGAACACCGAAATGTAAAAACATTGCAAGATGTATGTATCACAGTCCACATCATCAAATGGATGACAGGCTGCTTGTCTTCCCTTCGATGATGTGGATTGCGATAGTCAGGTCTTGCAATGTTTTTAAGTTTCGATGTTCTCATCTCGACGTTCCTGGGTTTGGTGGCATTGTAATTTGATTAATGAATATAAACCGGTTCTTACTTTTTCAGTATTATGAGCTTCAACGTCTGGGCTTTCTTAAACCTTTCTTTTTTCCTGCAGTTTTCTCTGTCTCACTTGCTTTGTCATCATCATTTGGCTCGTGCTCTTGAATCATTCTCACAGCATCCTATGCATCAGTAAATGTCTTAAATCCCATTTTGAAGAAAATCCCAAACTTGTTAAAACTGTCTAAACTGAAGCGTTATCATTCTGCATTCCATCATAGCACATAAAGCTCTGCTATCTCATTCTTCATGTGTGAATAGCAGTGTCAAAAAATGTTATTTGTCTCCAACTTCACATAGAATCCCCTGCTTCCACAGCAAGAGAAAACCTGATCTTGGAGTCTATAAATGACTTATCTGATCAAACTATAATGTGGGTACTTGTTTCCAGTAGTGTTTGCTACAAGCAGTCTACGGGCCACTTGACCTTTATCAGAGCAGCATGTAAACCAGTTCAGACTACTAGCTTTTCTTGCATGTTGGAAAAGCAGTCTTGCCCTTCCTCATTTCTGTCGGTAATCCAGTGATTTAAAGATTCTTTTCTGTGAGCCCTATCATCTATATCAGCTTGTTTCCCTTTAAATATTTTTCACCTTTGATAACAAAAAAGTCATAGTTCTCTTTTAAAATAATATTCCTTTTCTGTAGCTCTTCAATAGCATTGGCATGCAGAATCATTGCCTCTAGTATCTCAGACTCTCATTCTTCAGCCTCTGCTATATGATTGTCATGTTGAAAATGTTCTTTACTTAAGTCACTACAGAAAGGATCTTTGGATCTGTGCTGACTTTTTCCATATTTACGATATCTTGATCATTTATTCACCTTTCACTGTGCATCATATGTAATTCCAGTGCAGTGAACCTATGTGATTCTTCATGTTGCTTATTTATTTATTTTTATTTGTTTATTTATTTAAATTTCTGCCAGGTCAAGTCATGAAATATAATTCTCTATCTTCTCGGTAACTTACAGCAGCAAACATCATAGTTAAAATGTACATGAAAGCTGTGCTTGTTGATACTGTATTGGAGTGACTTGGAAGAACATCTGCACACTACAGCACTATCACTGGAAATATCATTAACTGGCCTTGAGCACTGTCTCCCCAATATTCTTATCTGCTTCTTACCTGTTTCCCTGGTTACCACTGGTGTTTAGGACAATAAGCTTACACTCTCAGAGCAGGTCTGCTTGGCATAATACCTAACCGACTGATGTTTGGTTTAACTTGAATGACATTTTTATTACCCCTCCAAGAGACCTCTGGTAGTTTGTACAACTGATATTTATATGCTGAGCCTTTTGACAAAAATCGAGTTATCAACATTCAAACAAATGTCCAGATCTCTAAAAACATAACTATCACTAAAGAAATGTAAAGAGCCAGCTGTTCAGCACAAATTAGTCTTTATAGGTCACATTTATTACATTCTGTGGCCTTAAAATGGATTTTATAAATCACAATAAATGGAGTAAATACAAAGTTTTATAAACAACTTACAGTATCTCATTAACTGCTCGATCTATAGGCATACTTGCAGCATCATTTTGTTTATCTATCTGTTAGCTTTAATATGTGGGTAAGCAGTTCTGTCTGAGTCATTTGGTGGTTGGGATGTTTAGAGAAATATGAAAATTATAACAATATATATAATTACTATATGAACAAAATGTAATATCTCTTTAGGTATACTACACAGGGGTCAAGTGTCAGTGCAGTAGTATTATCCAGGGGGCCAAGTGTTAGTGCAGTAGTATTAGTTAGGGGTCAAGTGCAATGAGGTAGTATTAGCCAGAGGTCGAATGTCAGTGTGGTAGTATTGTCCAGGGGTCAAGTGTCAATGCAGTAGTATTTTCCAGGGGTCAAGTGTCAGTGCAGTAATATTATTCATGGGTCAAGTGTCAGTGAGGTGCTATTATCCAGAGGGCAAGTATTAGTGCAGTAGTATTATCCAGGGGTCAAGTGTCAGTGCAGCAGTATTATCCAGGGGTCAAGTGTCAGTGCAGTAGTATTATTCAGGGGTCAAGTGTCAGTGAGGTGGTATTATCCAGGGGTCAAGTGTCAGTGCAGTAGTAATCCAGGGGTTAAGTGTCAGTGCAGTAGTATTATCCATCATGTAAGCTTTGTGATGAAGCCTTTCAGTAGCGTGTATGAAACATGGTTTTGTAATTATTAATATAAATAATAACAGGCAATACTGGATGTACAGTATTACTATGATGATCCCAGAGAAAAGCCTGAAGGTGCCACTAGGCTTTTATAAGCTAAAGGACCCTTTGGGCATTGTGCAAGCACTGCTGGTCTTCAACATGGGCTCACAGACTGCATCTGATAACCACATGTGGGATCAAGGAACTATGCTAAACTGAACTCAACAGGGTAGGATGATCAAGTCAAGTCATGAGACAGCTTTCCCAGGATGCCCCTGAAAATAGGTATATGTGCCTAGTGGGTTTACTTGGTTGACAGGTGAATAAATTAAAAAGATAAGTACAAACATGAACTTTGATCTGAAACTCCAGATGACTTGATTATTTACCATTGAGTTTTTCCAAGACCAGTATTCACCATTATTATTCATCCCAGCCTCAAAGGAGAACCACACCCACAGAGTAAAAAATACATGTTTATTTCACCATGTATTGATGTTTCCTACATTTTAACACCACTTTTAGACTCTGTATACTTTTTTATATTTTTGAATGTAATTCCAGAGTCTGCCCACATGGGGTCCAGCATCTTGATTTTTTTAGTCAAGCTCTCGGTATCCCACAGTGCAGTGTTTGGCTTTAAAATATTACATTATAGTCCCTAAGCTCCTGTTAATGCATTGACTTTACATGTGTTTTCACATATACCCTACTTTCTTTTAGTCAGTCAGGTTCAATTACGATCTCTTGTTTTTCAATGACTTAAAGACAAATAGGGATAATCATGCAGAACAGTATCCTCAGTGCTTGTTATTTTGTTTCCTTTTTTAAAGTTGCCGATTTTCACTCTTTGATTACACCTGAGTTGTAGTCCTTAAACTCATTTCCCTTTCCCCTCCCCCCATTCACCTTCCTTTAGTATTTATCAAAGTGGCAAAGATAATTTGAGCTGTTTGCTGCTGTGACTGATACCTCACAGCAGGAGACAAAGTTCATGTACTGTTGCCTTGAACAATCCAACTTCTTATGAAGTGACTGGAATCAGAGACAAAACAGTACAGGGGGTGTTGGATGCCAAGTTAAAATGTGTGAAAAATAAACTGGAGAAGATGCGTTAACAATGATTTATTGGCTTAAGAAAATTACTGCAGACAACACTGATAAATTGGCTTAAGAAAATTACTGCAGACAACACTGATAAATTAAATTGATTAATTGTAGTGAAGTATAACATAAGAGGGAATATTGTGAGTATTCAATTTACTATGTAAAGGCTGACACGGCCGAGGCGCTAAGAGAGATCAATTGGTGAAGTTCTTCACTGTGCTTTTTATATTCAATTCGCTGTGGAATTAAACAGATTTTTTGGAAAAGGTGTTGCTGATTTTTGGATGTGGTACAGCAGTTCTTGATCTGAAGTGGTTTTAAGTCAACATGACCAGTGACTCATTTCCTTCCTTACCCCATATTTTTTGTGAAGCGGGGTTGGAATTCACTTAAAGGAATTAACCTGTTAATGTTCCCGCTGACTTGAGAATGGTGACGAATAATGGTGATGTGATGAGTAATCAACAGAATTGTGGTTTGGGAGAACAGCACTCTAATAAACAGAATAATGCTTTCAAAAAATGGGAGGAAACTAGGTTCTGGACTACTACTAATCCGTTTGCAGCAATAGGTAAGCGCACAGAATTGTCAGCTTTTCCTGCAGCACAAGAACTTTTCTCCCAATTAGAAAAGTTACTGTTTAAAGAGACTGCCACTTTCTATAATTTAAACAGTTTACAAAGGTACCAGGAGTTGCAAATTACCCCTAGAGGGCTGAGAGCTATCAAAAGTCCTTCTGCTCTGTTTGAACTTACGGAGGAGCAGGAACAAAGATTTCATGATAGGTGGATAGCTGCAGCCCATAGGTGTAGCATGGAATGGGTCTCTATTTTAACAGAGACAACTATAAAAGAAATAATATATTGGAAGAGACCAAGAGAATGTGTGAGGAAGTGGTCAAGACCACATCTGATTCGGCTTTGGAGACATTTTTGGCGAGTATTAATGAACGCCTAGCTTCCTATGAGAAGGAATTAATACACAGAAAGAAGAACAAGTTACAAAGAGATTTGTGTGATTATGAGAAGAATAAGGCTTTCATTTTGTCATCTAATTTACAAACCAAGCATCGCAAAGTAAGTTTTCAAAATCAAAGAACTCAGGGACAACAATATAATCGTAGCACATACTCTGTAGAAAGTGGAGCATCTTCGATGGAAGAAGAGGAATATGCAGATCGAGAATATCCCCACTTGCCTAGACCTGGTAACACGGAATCTTTTTGATCTAATTTTCGTGAACCAGGTACAACAGAATTTGGCACCAGAAAACGAGTATGGCAGGGACATGGTAATCAGAGGGACCAAGGCTAGGGTCCATATAAGCGAAGCAGATGGACTAACTAAACAGGTATTGCATACAGTTGTGAATTCGCAGGTTGAACATGAAATGTTGGACTCTTATGTTGTTAATTTATCTAATTATGAATTTGACAATGATGAAATGTCTGTTTTACAGAAGGGGCTAAAATTTGTTCCTACTGCTTTCCCAAGAGTGCATGAAATTAAAATGGAACTTTTTAGATTAGTTCGAAAAATGCATTTAAAAGAATATTTTCATAATAATAAGACATATTACATGAATCTGACTAGTGAAAACACTGATTTATCTAGTGACAACAGTTTTTATTCTTGTGATTCGGATGTAGAAAATAATGCATATGTTATGTTTGATACTAGCACAATATCTACCAAAAGTACTTTTATGCCACCATTTAAAAATGTTAATATTCAAAGGTTTAATAATGCCATGAATTTGATAATTGAAAAGGAATTGTATGAATTCAATAACACTGAGAAAAGCTATAATTTATCAAGAAATGAATGGCATAAATTGAAACAATTGGGTAGGAATGATAATATTGTTTTTAAACCCTCGGATAAAGGGGGAAAATTAGTTGTCATGAATTCTTCTATGTATTATGAAATGTGTATGCAACATTTAAATAATGAAGAGGTTTATAGAAAGGTGAACACTACTATTTTAGACCTGGCTCTAAAAGAGTTTAAGGTATTGATTGATAAAGGAGTAAGGTTACATTATTTTTCACCATCGGAAGCAAGTAAGAAATTTATCAATAAAGAGAATATAGTTGCAAAATTTTTTTGTGTGCCAGAAATTCACAAGAACTTACGACAACCTCCAGGTCATCCTATAGTTTTGGCCATGGGATATTTTATACACAACCTGGGATGTCTTTTGCATGAAGTGTTGCTTAAGGAAGTAATTAAACTTCCATCATATATTAAAGATTCTTTTGACTTTTTGGATAGGGTTAAAAACATTAAATGGTTAGAAAATATGTATTTTATAGTAGTTGATGTAACCAGTTTATATACTAATATCCAGCATAAATATGGATTGGAAGCTATACAATTTTTTCTAGGAGATTATCCTAGAACACAATATATTAAAGAATTAGTTGATTTTTGTTTAAATAATAACATATTTGAATTTGAGGGGAGTCTTTATCAACAAAAATAGGGCACAGCCATGGAGGCAGTGTTCGCCCCTATGTATGCAAACATGTTTATGGGGTATATGGAAAGTACCCATATATACAGAAGTGTCTTTTTTCAAAAATATGCAAAAAATTATTATAGGTTTATAGACGACCTTGTTTTCATATGTTATAATGGTATTGAATAGGTAGATGAGTTTTTAGATTATATGAATAAAAATAGATTTGGAATTAAATATGATCAAATGCAGGTTGGCTTGAAAGTTAATTTTCTCGATATTGCTATTGTTGGCATTAATAATGAGAAAATCAAAACCAAAATACATAGAAAATTTGATCAGCAGAATTTAATGTTACAAGCAACCAGCTGTCATCCTCCACACACTTTGGCTTCCATACCATATGGAGAACTATTAAGAATTAGAAGACTGTGTAGTGATGAAAATAATTCCAAAACTGAGGCAATAAAAGCCATGAGAATGTTCTTAGATAGAGGGTACGATGAACAAATAATAATGGACAGTTATATGAAGATTTATGAAAATTACAATACAAAAAGAGAAAGGAATAATAAGGGTTATATTAGAAACAAGAAATTAGTTGAAGAGAATAACAGCATATTCTTTTTTTCTAAATATACAGCTTTTCTGATAGATTTAGTAAAGTATTAAGAGAATATTGGAAAATAATCAGGAGACAAGTATTTAGTTTATCGGAAATAGAATTAAGAACATCTTATCAAAGGGGACGTAATATTAAAGATTTCTTAGTACATAGTAGATACCAAAGACCAAAAGAATTGATGAGAGCTAAAGAGCTAATGTAAGAAGACTGGGTACTAATCCCTGTGGCAGATGTTCCATTTGCCAATATGTAGTACCTATGTTCCATTATATTAATGGAAAAAACATTCAAATACACGATTGTTTTACTTGTACAACGAAAGGCATAATTTATGCAATAAAATGTTCATGTAATTGTTTCTATATAGGTGAAAGCAAAAGGAGTTTAAGTGAGAGAATTAAGGAGCATGTTAGGGATATAAAGAATAAAAAAATCAACAGCCCAGTAGCAAATTATTTTAATTCGGTACATAAAGGGGAAACTGATAGTTTAATTGTAACGATTTTGGAACACATAACCTTACACTTTTCTGGTGAAAATTTACTGAAATATTTATTAAGAAAGAAGGAATCAATTTTAATAATGAAATATAATACTTTGCAGCTGAACGGGCTGAATAAGGAATGTCATTGGCAGAGTTTTATTTGATTTCAGTTGTTTTAGCCATGTATAGTGTAGATGTTACTTTAAATATTTTAATTAGATAATTGATTAATTGTAGGGAAGTATAATATAAGAGGGAATATTGTGAGTATTCATTTTACTCTGTAAAGGCTGACACGGCCGAGGCGCTAAGAGAGATTAATTGGTGAAGTTCTTCACTGTGCTTTTTATATTCAATTCGCTGTGGAATTAAACAGATTTTTTTGGAAAAGGTGTCGCTGGTTTTTGGATGTGGTACAGCAACACTGATAAATCCTCCAATTGTAAGAGACAAATTATAAGAAGCAAATACAGACAACAGTACAATAAGAGGTAAATGGTCCAAGACCATACATCTGAAATGTCCCTGATTTTGCAGAATGCTTGTGATTTTTTTTATCTTACTTTTGGCCTGCCCTCATAACTTCTCAGGTAATCACTGGTGACTACTGTTAAGTCACTAATATGATAGTTTACATTTGTTTAGAAAATGCATGCCGATGCATAAAGTCTTACTTTAAGTGTATCACAATGCTATATAAAAACAAAATTGTTTTATTTTTTACGGCCTTTGTGACACAATTACTTAAGAATTTTGCTTTCTCAGGAATCCCTGAACAATGAAGTTGGAAGGTTTGCCAAACAATGTGTTACTAATTAGTAGGTAGTAAGGATTATAATTTGAGGACAGAAAAAGGCTATGGTGCAGCAAACATAAGTGTCGTATTGTATGTAGGTGGATAGTACAAGGCAACAGTATGTGAACTTTGTCTCTTGCTGTGAGCTATCAATCAAAGCAGCAAACAACTCAAATTACCTTTGTCACTTTGACAGCTATGAAGGAAAAGTGTTTAGGGGAGGGGAGATGAGTTTAAGAACTACAACTCAGGCATAACCAAAGAATGACATTTTTTTTGTCCTAAGCTAAAAAAAAATGATCTGCCTCTGTTTTATGGGGGGATTTGTTATTTGGCTGCATGAATTGTTATTCTGTATTGCAAAGGGTGTTGGACATGTACTAGTAACTCTTCTTTGCATAGTAAAGTAGACTGATTAGAAAGGAGAGGAGGAGGGCTGTCTTGGGCTCTTGTATGGAGCTTCTGCAATATGAGCTTAACTATCTAATATACGCTGTTAAGATTTTTCTGTGATGCCTGCTTTCATATCAGGTTTTGGTAACCTAGATTGATGGTATATTGGGTTCATTCCATAACAGTCTGGCTAAATGGGAATCTTGACATAATTCTACTTGCATACTATGGTCTTTGCAAGGACTCTGCCATGTTAGTCCTTCTCTCTTACTTAAATTTAAACAATGACTTTTCTGGCTTTTACTATAATAGGTCACTAGATGCAGATGATATAATAGTCTTTTGTTCAGACCCTGCAGTTCTTGCAAAGCAGTTGACTCATGACCCTCTTGGCATAAAATATTATATTTTTGGTAGGATGTATTGCTCTTCTTATGTGAATTAAGAAGATGTTAAGGCTTGGGTATTTGTTTAAGTATTTGTTGTACACAAATACATTAGGCTGGATGGCGGGAACATTAAACTTAAATGAACTATCCAACTAACTGACTGCCTGCATACTCGCATGCTCTCACTCTTGTTGCTCACTCAAAACGGCCTGTTGTTTTCACGTGCCGAGTACTTATATGCATCTGCTGACTCACTGGAAAGCTTCTTAAAGGTATATCACACACTCTGAGCTACATCCTCCCTCTTTACTGAGCTGTCTCATATAAATAATAACATTTTAATAGGCATGCAATTATACAGACAGTAATAAAGACCATCATGTCCAAGTTGACGTGTATCTGGAAGTAGGTTTCGAAATGCGACCTGATCTCATGACATAATAGTTAGGACTGGGTTTAGCAACAGGGACAGTCACTAGGGAATGTTCTGCTTGAGGAGTCTCAGGGATTTTCTCAGGAATGGGGATTGCTGATGGAATGTTTTCTGTAACAGGAACATTGGACAAGTCACTCTGAGAACTAGAGTCTTTGTCACAGGCAAGATGCTATGATATTAGTTCGGGCACTAGTAACAAATGCTTCTACTTTCGTCTGAATTCCAATCCTTGTGATTCCACAATGTACGATCTTGGCTCTTGACACAAACTTTTCACAAATCCGATGCGATTAAAACCTTTTGATGTCTGCATCCTCACTATCTCCCCTTTTTGTAAAGAATGAAGTAGTTTGCTGGTTTTATCATAGTAAGACTTCTGGGACAAATGCTTCTTCAACAGTTGGGCTTTTACTGCTTTGTTGTTCTTAGCACTTGGAACCAACAAATTACTGCTGATTGGTAGTGTGGTTCTGGTTTGTGTTGACATAAGTATCTGGCAGGTAAACCAAAATGTTTATCACAAGGAACATTTCTGTGATTTAACAAGTTTAGAAAAACATTGGTATTATCACATCTGGATTTCTCAAACAGCTGTTTTGCACTTTAAAAAGCATGTTCAGCCAAGCCATTTGACTGAGGGCATTAAGGACTACTCGTAATATGAACAAAGTTCCACTCTTCTGCAAATCTCTTGAACTGCTGACTAGTAAACTGTGCACCATTGTCAGAAATAGCTCTGTGCAGACTACTATGGACAGAAAAATGTCAGTTCAACTTAGCAATGATAGTACTGGAAGTTAGGTTGGGAAGTAGGTCAATTTCGAACCAATTTGAATAAGAGTCTACTAACACCAAGTAATGTTGACCAATCCACTCAAAGATATCTGTGGCCACTGTTGACCAAGGTAGTTCAGGAATCTAGCGTAACTGAAGTGGTTCTTTTTGTTGATCTGGCTTTGTACTATTACATACTGAACAAGATGAAAGTACTTTCTCAATATTTCTTGACACAGAATGTTAAAACACTACACCTCTTGCTCTTCGTTTGGTAGAATCAGTTTCTGGGTTGCCAAAATGCAAGATCTGAATGTACTCTAGTTGCAAGGATTTTGGAAAAATCACTTTCGGATCTTTCATGATTATACCATTTTCTGAAAAAATCTCATCTCTGTATGGAAAATAAAGTTGCACTTCTACTGGCAAACAAGATTGCTTTGAAGGCCATTCTCGTTGGATAAAGTGGTTGAGCTTCTGGAGAACTGGATCTGAAGCTGTGTGAGTTCTGAGCTCATCAAGATGTGTGGAAGAAAAATTTCTCACTTCCTGACATCAAAATCAAGTTGCTCATTGTTATACTGTTCTGTGTTTTTTTCTGGGTGGTCTGGATAAAGTATCAGCAAAATAAAGAAGTTTGCCTTTTGCGTAAACAAGACTGAAATTGTACTTTTGCAATTTGAGCATCATACGTTGCAGTCTAGCTGGAGCTATATGCATAGGCTTTCTCAAAATAGTAACAACCAGTTGGCGGTCCATTTCAATCTGGATAGGTCGATCATAAATATAATCATGAAACTTCGAACATGCAAACACAATTGCTAAAAGCTCTTTCTTAATCTGGGAATACTGCATCTTGGTCTGGGTAAGAGTTCTCGAAGCATGGGCTACTGGATTACCTTCTTGAAGAATGACTGCACCTAGACCAAATTTAGAAGCATCACAGGAAAGAGTAACTGGTTTGTGAACATCATAGTAGATGAGAGATGGTGGGTTGGCAATTTTCTGTTTCAGGGCATTAAGTACTCTTTGGTGCTGTTTTGACCATAACCAAATTACATCCACTAAAAGAGCTGAAAGTTGACTCAAATCTGGATTGACCTTGCTTAGATAATTGACCATGCCAAGAAAACACTGTAGGGCTTGGACATTGTCTGGAGCTGACAGCCTGAGAATTGCTATTTGTTTGGAAAGATCTGGTTGTAAGCCTGAAATGGTAAACAAGTGACAAACATAAGTAACTTTTCATAGCCTGAACTTACACTTTCTAGAACTTTCTTGAAGTTTCTGTCATGTTTGATGTCATCATTTCCTCCTACTAGATTATCATCTACTATAATAGCACAGGGACAGCCTGAAAAAAATTGCTGCATTGCAGACTGAAAGACTTCACTGGCAGAATTTATTCCAAATGGCATTCTCAGAAATCGGTATCTTCCAAATGGTGTACCGAATGAGGTTAACAATGAAGATTTTTGGTCAAGCAAAATTTGCCAAAATGAACTCTTTACATGTAAGACAGAAAAAACAGTGGCATCTTGCATGAGGGCAGCAACTGTTTCAACTTTGCGCATTGGACAATGAGGTCTTTTTAATGCTTTGTTCAGATCTCTTGGATCAATACAATTTCTGATATCATCTGAGGTTTTCTTATGAGCTACCACCATGGAGGATACCCATTCAGTAGGTTCTTCTACTGGACAAATTACTCCTAGCTGCACCATTCTGTCTAGCTTGGCTTTGACTCTGTTCTGCATAGCTACTGGAACTTTCTGTGCTGGTCTGATAACTGAGCTGACCTCTGGGTCTAACTTCATGGAGTACACAACTGGTAGTTTGCCTAGTTGTAATGCAAAAATATCAGCAAACTCAGAAAAATTTGTTTGGGTGAAATTTGAGCTGTTGTCATGCATGCTTACATGGCGAACTTCTTTATTAAGTGAAAGCAGTCCCATTTTCAAACTGTCTTTAAGGCCTAATAATGACTGTACTTGTCTCTTGACTATGAAACATTGCAAGTCATAACTGTTCCCAGCAGAGTAACATGAAAGCACTACTGAGCCCTCGGTTTGAATCTCTTCACCACCATAAGCAACAAGCTTCGCATACTTTGTCATATCAAGTTGCTCTGTAGCTTTCACTCTAGCAAATGTTTTTGCTGACATAACATTGCACTTTGAACCAGTATCTACTTTGAGCTCTACAGGACTCCCATTAGTCCAAACAGTACAAAAGAAGATTTTGTTCTCTGCTCACAAATCTACTGCATTAACTGTTTCACCAAATAGACACACCATCAACATAAAAAGTAGGGTTGCAACTATCCAATTGATCAACTTGCCTCCTTGAATGCCCTCTTTTATAAAAGAATGTGCCTTATTTGATTTACAAAACCTTTTGAAATGATTCCATTTACTGCAAGAATGACACTACTGACCAAAAGCTAAGCACTTTTCTCTTTTGGGCTCATGATTTCTACCGCAGTTATGACAGTTGACTATGAAGTTAGGCAGGAGCACATGTTTTGACTTTGCTGACTCACCCTTATGCTTCAATGAGCATGTTCTGGAATTTGCTGGAAAGACTCAAGGTTTCCCAGGGGCTGTTACAGGACCTGCATCGGCCTGTTTCTTTAAACATGTGCTGCATACTATCAACATGAGCTTTGTCACTGTTCCTTCCACAGCTATTCTCATTTGTAAGCATACTTGTTTGCTTTTCTGTAAGCTTGTATACCTGAAGATTTCTGTGGCCTTTTTCAACATTAAATCACTGTCTCGAAGCAAAATATCTCTCACTGTGTTATTTTAGCCTTGTTTCTGAAGTCAGTTATATATGCTGCAAAAGTTTCACCAGACTTTTTATCCCATGTGTAAAATAAGTGCCTTTCCATTGTAATATTCATTTGGGGGTTACACATTTCTCTAAATTTACATTTTAAGTATTCAGGGTCTTCCCTTGTTTTATCCGGCCACAATATGGATCCCCCCCCTGCTAACACAGCAGGTGCATACACAAATGAACACGGTCTTTCAATGGCCTCTGAACCAGCTAAATTAAGCAGAATAAATGCCTTTGTACATGTCTTTGTCAGAAAAAGCAGCCTGTATGAAAATATTATATCCCTGCTCAAACATTCTCCAATTTTCTGCACTATTGTTATCAAACACAAGCGGTGTGGGTCTGCGAAAACCTGCCATGCCCACAGATTATAGTAAAGCACAATGCAAAACTGGCCCTTGTAATTACTTATGAATATTCACACACACCAGGTAAATGTAATATTATTCAAATGCACAATAAGCTCTTTGAAAGACTGTACTCTACAAAATATGCTTTGAAATAAGTGTACTGTGCAAAATATTCTTTGAAATGACTGTATTTTGTGAAATAACTGCACTGTAATACTGCACACACACTTTGCAAACACTTTGCACACTTTAGATACTTTAAATAGTTTTAGTTAATATGAAAAAGTAGTACATAGCGAAAAATACGGTTGTTTTCCTTTTTTTTGCACATTTTATGCAATTCAGATATTGTTTCAAGCATTTTTGTAATTATTTCAAATATTTTTATCAATATGTCACAGTTTCAGACATTTCATTTAATAAGAAAGTCATTTTGAGCATTCTGAGTGCCTAGTTTTATATTTATAACAAAATAAATCATTTAAACAAGTTTTAGTACCTTGAATTCATTTCTGACCTGTTTTGCGAGTTGTTTGAGCAGTAGGGACGATCCACTCCTGTATATTCCTCCAACTTTAACCGGTTGCCTCATGGATGTGACACTGGATCCCATTCTGACACCATGTCACTCTTTTTATGTGCATTAAAAAGACGTTGAGGCTTGGGTGTTCATTTAAGCAGTTTATTGTATGCAAATACATTATTATGGATGGGAGGAACATTAAACTTAAAAAACTATCTAACTAACTGACTGACTACATACTTGCATGCTCTCACTCTGGCTACCCACTCAAAATGGGACTCTTGCTTGCGTGTTCACAGTACTTATATGCATGTGCTGACTCACTGGAAAGCTTCTTAAAGGTATATCACACACTCTGCTCTACAGGATGGACAGCTCTAAAATTGAAAAATATTTTAATTTCTTCATGTGGAAGACAAATGACACAGGTCAATACCTAATGCTGAAAGCATGATAACAGATGACCAAGGCTGTGTTTATGGCAGACGGGGAGTCTAGGAATGGTTTAAGAATGTGGGTGAAATAAGCAAACCCCTGGCATTTGAAGTGAAGAGTTTGTCTAGTCAGATCTGTATTTTTTGTCTTCAAGACCAGTTCCCTATTATGTATCACTAATCATCTCCAGTTCAAAGTAACTCTGTCACCAGGTCCTTCACTCCATTGCCAGTTACTGTCGGACATGCAGTAGCTACTTCATAGCAGTCTTCAGTGTTGAAACAAACCAGGATTAAGGAGCATTACAAATAATACAACATAAATATGTTTGTATTGCTGCCTCCACACACAAACTTTAACACCTACTCACAAGTGACTTTTGACAGTGTAGTATGTGTGCGATATAGATATAGATATAGATAGATATGTAGCTATCAATATATATTGTTTAAACTGACTTCTCCATACCTAGCATGTTTGATCTGGCTACTACTGAGGACGGCACAGTGGTGCAGTGGTAGTGTTATCGCCTCACATCAAGAGGTTTTCTGGTTCGATTCTCAGCTGGAGTGCCTTCTGTGTGGAGTCTGCATGTCCTCCCTGCATTTGTGTGGGTTTTCTCCGGGTACACCGGTTTCCTCCCATGTTACAAAGACATGCATCTGGAGCATTACTCCCTGGGCCTCTGCTGAAAATTGGCTTTGTTACAAGTTGGACTTTCCCAGTAAACAAATGTTAAATAAATAAATAAAAATCTCTGTTAGTTTAACACAGATAATTGAGGAGATGAGTTGCTAGATATCTTTGTCCTGCGCTCGTAGTATTTATTCCCGTCATCTCTGTTTATTCATGTTGAGTAAGTCACTTAACCAGATAGTGCTCCAAGGTCATCTGAAATGAGGCACTTGTGTCTAGTGGGGTTACAAGATTAATACATTTTTATTTTATGTATTTATTTTACATTTGTTGACCGGGCTAGTCTAACTGGATATATGTCTATTTTCAGTAGAGGCCCGGTGAGAAAAACTCCACAAAAACAGATAGTTGCAACTACAGATACTGTAAACTTTACAGACAATACAGCTGTTTACATAGCAACTTAGTAATCATGAGAGATAACACATTTAAAAAAAAGACAAAAATAATAGAAGAAAAAATTATTTAGAAGACAGTGACATATTCCTAAAGTCGAAGCTGGATAGAATATTTCATACCTTCATTATTCTCTGGTTGGATAATTCTTCATTGCTTAACTAAACTACGCACCTAAAAAGGGTGGGGATAGCAATACCCCTGTGACTATCCAGTTAAGAAATTAAATAAATAAGCAAAAATTAACCATTATCCACAGTTTACATTAGATACCTAGATTCAGGAATGAAAAATATAGACTTTATATTTTAAATAGTTTACATATATTATAGTACACAGCTCCCAATAAACTTTTATTACTCAGAATTGCTTGCTGCTTTTATTCTAATCCTCCATTCTTTATAATATAGGCTATAACATAATTTGTAGATAGAATACTGAATACTCGTGAGAAAATTACTTACCTAGCAGTACAAAATCGCTGGTAGAAAAGGGAGCACCAAAAACAAATCCAATTTCATCTGCGTGATCAGATTTTACAAAATCTGGTCTGCTGTCTCTAAATGCACTGGGGCGGTGTTGAAATTCATAAAGATATACTGGGTTTTGGGCATCTTAAAGAAAATAAAATATGTAAATTAAAATTATTGTAATGAAACAACAAGACAGTATGTGATTTTATTTACTTATTTATTCAATTTGATAAGCAGCGTAGAGCACTAACCCAAATGGACCTATTTCAGTTTCAGTGTGGACAAACCTAGATGACAGTAGACAAGCACATTAACAAGTAGTATTATGAATACAAACAAAATGTGGGGTGCAGATAGCAATGAATCAGTAAGTGTAATAATAATAATAAAGTACAGTACAGAGGGCAATAGGAAAGGGTGGTTAGAGTAAGAAGGTACGAAAAAGAAGAAAGATAATCAGTGAGGGGATAGAGAACAACGTTTAATAGCAGAAGTAAGGGCACACAGATATTATCTTTATATAATGCATACAATGTGGAAGAGATGTCACATACTAGTGTTGGGAAATAATGTGAGGAAGACACATGGGCCTGACAGGTGAAAGGGAGAGTGGGGACCAGGTGATGTGTCCCCAGGGAAAACATTTGCAAATTGACTTGCACTTGGCATTATCTTTAAGCTGGGTAAGAGATGAGGGGTACAACATGAAGTCTTTAATTTTAGTAGGGAAGGATTCCCAGAGTTTGGGGTCTAGGATGCATAGTTAGTGCAATGGTCTGTTTCTGGGACACTGAAAAAGTGGACCAGAGTGGTAAAAACTACTTAGAATGTAACTGGGGGTTGTCTGAAGAGGTTGGAGACAAGGGAAGGACAGGAGTGTCCTTTGAGAAGCTTGTACACGTGGGATCCAAGAATGATGCTTTATTAAGACTTAACAGTTAGTCCATTTTTTTCCTGACTTTATAACTGTTGCTGAACCTTATAGGTTCATAGGTTTATAGGTTCATACTAGGCTATCTGCCCAAGGGCATTTATAAGCCTAGCCCATAGTTATCCACCCCTTTAGTTTGAATAAAAACTATGCCTATCATTTTGCTGTGCCTCTGTCAAGCAGTGACACTGAAGTAATCCCTGGGGTATATCTGCAATCTCCCATCCATTGGTCAAGATTCCTCTTGAACAAGGCCAGAGAGGTGCTCTGCCTCACATGTACCGGGATTTTGTTCCACAGCATAGGGAGTCTCTGGGTGATGAATCTGTCCCTCCAGCACGTTCTATTTATAACCGTGTCAAGGTTTAAGTCTCCGCCCTTGTGGTTCTGAGGGATCTAGATTTTTGAGGTGAAGCATATTCATCAAATCTGGGTTTGACATGGCCTTATATGTCAGGCACAGGTCACCTCTGAGCAAGCGGTATGAGACTGAATAGAGCTGGAGTTCTTTCAGTCGGGCAGCATAAGACATATTTTGAGACCCTTTATCCTTTTGGTGAGGAACTTTGGGGCCTTTCAAGCTGCAGCAGGTGTCTGGTCAGATACATTCCGAACGGGGCATTGTACTCAATCATAGGTCTAATAAGTGATGAGTACAGGGGGGACGATGACCTCCCTTGATCTAGATGTGAATCCCTTCATGATCAGGTGGGTGATATAGAAGGTTTTCCTAACTACTTTAGCAACATGAGTGTCAAACGAAATGCTACTGTCAACCTGGGTCCCCAGATCTCTGATGACTTTTTCTGTGCTCAGTGGATTGCCACCTATATGGTAGCTAGGGGTAACCTTGTTTTTCCCGAAGGGTATGACTATGCATTTTTTGGCGTTTAACTTCAGGCCATGGCTCTGGCACCAGTTATCCATTTCTGTGAGGCCCATCTGGAGGATATCTGTGTCAGATGTGTTTTCAGTTTGCAGTCATCTGCAAACTTTGTCAGCCATAACCCTCCTGTGTTTGCTTGTACTTCAGAAAAGTAGATGGAACAAGAGTGGACCCAGGACTGAGCCCTGTGGGACACCAGTTGTGACAGGCTTTGAGTCTGACATGGCTCCAGCAACTCTGACCCTGTGGGTTCTGTCACTTAGCCAGTTTGCAACCCATCTTGTGATGTATGGGTTTACATTCAAGCTGATGAGTTTTTCGATGATACCTGAGTGGGGTATTGTGTCGAAGGCCTTTGCCAGGTCGAGGTAGGCTGTATGGACTGCCTTTCCCTCATCAATGGCCTTGGTGACTGTCTCGAAAAAGTCAACCAAGTTTAAGAGGCAGGATCTGCCTTTGACAAAGCCAAACTGAGTTGGATCCAAAGTCTGCAAGTTCCCTATGTCTTTATTTATGAGTTCCATTATGATCCTCTCCATGGCTTTGCAGATAAGGCTTGTCAAGCTAATGGGGCGGTAATTTCCAGGGTCTGTGGAGGCACCGCCTTATGAAGTGGGACCACAGTGGCAGCCGCCCACCTCTTGAGTGCGTATCCTGAGGTGAGGCTAAGATTAAACAGCTGTCCTAACTCTGGGTTTAATTCCTCGTTGAGTTCATGAAGCACACAGCCGGGGACACCATCCGGTCCCATGGATGCTGTGTTTTTTGCCTTGTGAACAAAGAGATGCAATTAAGCTGAAGAAAAAAAACATGTCTGAATGTGAATGCCTCTTGCTCTGTATCTGTCTTTTAGCTCATTTATTTTCTTTAATGCTTTTTATTTCCTGTTGCAATTTGCTCTACTCTTCCATTTTGATCCATCATTTTTAAGAAAAGTCAAGAGAGCCATGTCCAGACAATAGGAAATATTTATCCTGATTGCCTCAAACTCTGTACAAGTTGAGTCTGTTTTCAGTGCCCATTTTTAGATTTGAAACAAATGTGTAGATGAGTAACATGCCTGAATCAACCACTATGGCACTCCTCTGAATATCTTCATACCTTCTCACAGAGCTCTAATTATAACCACTATCTGTGTTATTCATATAGTCATAGATTCATAGACTCTTACTAGGTAAACGACCTAAGGGGCCTTTCTAAGCCTAGCCAAGTTTTCCTGAAAGAATAATGATGTTCTGCATCCAAATAGGACATGGAGAGCCAGGCATTTATAATCTACCTCTGTCCATAAGGGACATGGGTGCCAGGCCCAGTGTAAATTTCCTGTTCTCCATCCAGTGTTCTAGGTTGTGTTTAAACATAGGAGGGCATTCTCTGGGACACATATGTGTAGCTCCAGCATGTTCTGTTTAACTTACATACAAAATTCAGGTCCTTAGACCTTGTATTTCTGGTGCTCTTTGACTTACAAATATGTAGGAGGTTCATAAGGGCGGGGTTTGTGGATGCCTTGTAAGCCATTTATAGATCACCCCTCAGCAATCTATTGGAGGCTGAGCAGAGGGAAAGTGCTTAAAGCTGCTCTGCATAAGACAGGTTTCTTGCACTATGTATTCTTTTTGTAAGAAACCTTTGAGGTCACTCTTGTTGCTGCATATGCCTGGTCAGGTACATACCAAGGGTCTATATCATATAATGGAAGGTTCAACTCAGCAAACCCAAAGCAGCGAATGTTCACTTACATGAACATTCACATCAGCAAATGTTTTACACAGGGAATGGAGTTAGTTGGCCAACATCAGGAAATTTGCCCTTTTCCCCCACTGTAGTGCAATCTTGGAGTTGGTAATATAGGTGAGGGGTGTGGGGGGGTGCAGTCCCCTAAATCGGGATGTGTATGGATCGCATCCCCTCAATCTGGGTCAGTTTGACATAGTGCAATGTATGTGATGGATGCAGTGTTGGTCATCTAATTCTGTTCCCTGTGTAAACCATTCACTGATGTGAACATTCACTGTTTTGAGTTCGACGAATGGAGGTTTGCTGAGTCGAACCTTTGATGATATGATATCGACCCCATACCATAGGAAGCACTGTATTCTAGGATTGGTCTGATAAGAGTAGAGTACAGTGGGATAATGACCTCTCTGGACCTAGATGCATTGCCCTGACTTATAAGTTGTGCAACATAAAAGGATTTCCACACCACTGTGGCCACATACTGGTTGAAGGTAAGGCTACTGTCTATGTGGGTATCCAGATCCATGACCACTGAGTTGACTCTTAGGGGTATGTTATCAACATGGTAATTAGCCAGGATGGTTGATTTCCCCAAGGGGTACAATTATGCATTTCTTAACATTGAGTTTAAGACCATTGCTTTGGCACCATATATTAGTCAGAGATAAACCTTCTTGAAGACTGTCACTCTCTGCAGGGGAGTTGATGATACACCCCAGGTTGCAATCATCTGCAAACTTGGTCAGCCATAAATCTTCAGCATTTGCTTCCATTTCAGTGAATTAGATGCCAAAAAAGAGCGGGCCCAATACCAAGTCCTGGCGGACTCCATTAGTGACTGGCCCTTGAGTCCTATCAGTGAGCCAGTTGGCTAACCAGTGGGTAATAAAATTGTTTATATGTAAATTGCTGAGTTTGTCTATAATGCCTGAGTGGGGCATTGTATCAAAAGCCTTGGCCAGATTGAGGTAAGCTGCATGCACAGTCTTACCTTCATCTAGTGCTTTGGTGACCCTCTCAAAAAATCCATTTAATAGGCATGACTTTCCTTTAACAAAGCTAAACTGCGATGTGTCCAGGGTTTGCAGGTTATCTATGTCCTCATTTATCATGTCCATGATGATTCTTTCCATGGCTTTGCATATGAGACTGGTAAAACTTATTGGCCTGTAGTTACCCAGATCAGTGGTTGGACCTCCTTTGTGTAGGGGAATGACTGTAGCCATCTTCCATTCCTTGGGCACAAAACTTGACTGAAGGTTCCAGTTGAAAAGTGATCCAAGTGGACCAGAGAGGTCATGTTCCACGCTATTTATTAAACATTAACTGCCAAAAGTACACCAGAAATGGTGCATGGCTGAAATTGAAAATCCAAAACGACAAAAAGCCAGCACCAATGATCAGCATCCAAATTCCTCCTTTTATTAAAATAACGTAGCACAAAGCAAACAGACTGGTTTTGGCTAACAAGCCTTCATCAGTGTGTGATAATTCCAGTGAAACCAAATCCCAACATTTATAAACAATTTCTTGCCCTCATTATCCAACTTACTCTTTTGAAAATATTATTTTACTCTTATGGTTATTGTATTTTTGTGTTAAAACCAGTGGATTTTTATCATAGTGGAAGGGTTTTTTTTGTAACCTTACCATTATTATTCAGCTCCGTTAGACTAGTGTGTGTGTGTTTTTGATCTATCGGAAGCTGTAAGGTGTTTGTAGCAGCCTTTTTGGAGTTATTCAGTCCTGCTATGTAAGGGTTGTGCCTTCCCGGTCTACTAGAAGCAGCAGTTATCAGATTTGAACAGCTTTATTCCCACACGATGTTGTAAACGTGAAGGAAGGAACAGTTTTAAGCCAATACATATATTTGGGTATATATTTTTTTCATTTTTTTTGTTTCTTTTCTTGTGGGAGATTGAATGGACATTTCTAGAGGTGTGACATCATCATGTAAGTGGTTTGCGGAATTGCTGTTTACTACGAAGCGGCTTTCTTTTGACTTTTTATATTGGGAAATTATATGATTTCCACGGGACCTATACCAACATAGGATTTCTTTTGAATAAAACTGAGTGATAATATGGTTATTCAGTATTAGTACCGTTGATATCTAATGCTTGCTGTAGTAATGAGAGAGTTCAAATTAATTTTATATCGTATCATGTTTTTGTGTGTTGTACATATATCTTTGTAAATATATATTTGCTACAGTGTTTTGACAACATATAGTGAAGTCTATAGGCAGGCTCAGTATATTTTCAGGCCCTAAGTTAGATCATTGACAGTATTGTTATGGCCAACATGGATCTGACTAAGTTGTTGGAAGGCCTAGCAGCAGATAAAGAAGATGTCAGGATTTTTGATAATTTAATTAATAATGATTTGGAATGTGGGGTGCCTGACAACTCCTGTAATGAGGTCTTTCAACAACTAGGGATGGTTATGAAAGAGTTAAGATCCAATGTATGACACCAGACGTTGTTTAGGGCATATTGTTCTAATACGTTTTGCCCTAGAGGGTTTACGAATGGTTGCAACCTTTTGTTTTGTGTCTCCCGATGACCAATTGATGTCAGAATGGAGAGCGGCTTTACAAGAAGCTTCTATGATGTTTGTAAACGTTCTTCATTCTTTTTATGAAAGACAGACCAGTGAATTGATTACACAGGTTGGCCAGTTATGTGATCAAGTCAAAAGATATGAGGGTGACTCTGCATATAAAGGGCAGTTTTCACATCTTACTAAAGAATTAGTTGATTTGGAGAAGGATCTCAAAACATGTACGGTAAAGAAATTTTCAAGGGACTCTAGGGATTATAGACAAGGCCAATCTTTTGTCATTCAGAAAAATGTTAAATTTGCTGATATCAGACCCCCCCGCCCCTGGGGTACCTTCTAGATGTAAAAGGAAAAAATCCATTCTTAAGACAAGTGGGTCTGGATTGGGAACCTCAGGTATATCTGGTGAGGAGTTTTCGTCTACCACTGATACAGATTCGGGTACACCTAATGCATCACCTTTACCTAAAAAGAGGAATGATGGTTTCCCTTTAGGCAAACCAGGAGGAGGAGGGGCCACAAACATCATAGGCACCAATCAGACATTAGAAACATTACTTCAACTGATGAATGCATAGATGCTGCCAACAGTGTGTTGAACATCTCTTCTTATATTTTGAATTCGGATGATATTGAGTTATTAAATAAAGGTTTAAATTCCGTACCCAGTTATTTGGTTAGAGAGGAGATTTTTGCACAGGATGTTATTAACTTCTGCAGAATATTGAATCTCAGGTTGTTTTTTTCAAAATCAAACTAATTGTAACAGAAATATAGATCCTGGGGTGTTTCATTTTAAAGCATCCACATTTATGCCACCTCCCAACAGGAATGTTATGGTGTTCCAGGATTTAGTCTTGAAGGACCTACATGCTAATTATGGTCTACATGTGAAAATATCTCCACATAACCTTTCCCGTTTAGAATAGAAAGCATTGGACAAACTGAGAAAAAAATAAAAAATAGTGATGAGCCCAGCCGATAATGGGGGAGCGATGGTAGTGTGGGACTGGCAAATGTATCAGATGGAGGCACACGCACAATTGTTGGATCAAGGGACTTATCAGAGGACGTTTTTGGATCCCACTCTGGTATTTAAAAAACAGATTGATGATTTTTTTGGACTTATCTAGAGAGGAAGGCATTATAAGTAAAGAAATCAAGCTTATGGTCAAGGAACCATTGAAGCAATATATATATTTGTTACCTAAGACACATAAGAGCTTGTAAAAAACTCCTGGTAGACCTATAGTGTCAGGGACAGGGTCCTTAATAGAGCCACTCTCAGCTTTTTTGACATTATTTGAAGCCCCTATGGATTCATGTGAGGTCCAGAATACAAGATACAATAGAATTTTTTAATATCATTCGGGATACACAAATAGAACCAGGGTGGTACATGTGTACCTTGGATGTCAATTCCCTATATACAAACATACCACACTGGGCAGACCTACAAGCCTTGGACTATTGGTTGGAAAAAAACTGCCTTATACAGTCTATTGATTTGTTTAACGTAACATGTGTTGACAAAAAATGTGTTCTATTTCCAACAAGAATGTTATTTACAACTTAGGGGAACATCAATGGGAGTGTCTTTCATTCCCATCTATGCCAATTTATTTATGGGTTTTGTGGAGGAACAATTGATCTACGATCCTATGCATAATATATATCTTGAATCAATGGACATATGGTGTAAGTATCTTGATGACTGTTGGTTGGTGTGGCGATCTGTGGTTGAATATCTACAGGAGTTTGTCTGGTACCTTAATGATAATAAATGGGGACTACAATTTACGGTGGATTATAGCACAATTAAAATTGTGTTTTGGATGTAGATATACAGGTACAATCTGATGGAACCATATTGAGTCATGTACATAGAAAACATCCAGAGATTAACACCTTGTTACATTCGGAAAGCTGTCATCCCAAACATGTAATTCGTAACATTCCAAAATCCCAATACATGAGGATACAACGTATATGTTCGTCGGATGAGATGTTTTCAACACATAGTAAACAACTGACTGATAGATTTTTAAATAGGGGTTACAACAAGAAACATATCTTGGATATTAGTAACAATGCCCAGAAATGGGATCATAACTCTTTATTGCAGTATCATAGACAGGAACCCAAAACTGATAATCAACTCAGGCTAGTCATTCAGTATGGTAATAACATTTTTGTATTGATTAACATAGTTAATAAGTATTGGCATATTTTGACTTCAGATGACAGTTTGAATAATGTAACCCCCCCCAAATGTCTCTTTTCATACAGAAATTGCAAACTACAGGGGGGGTGGCTGAATCATTACAAATGGTCGATATATATAGTATGGCCAATACTCAACAAACTCTTTTAGGTGGAGGACTAGTCAGAGGTTGCCATCCTTGCAATCATTGTAGTTTTTTTAAATACATTAACACTACCAAGGAATTTAGTTCCAAGAATACATCTCGGGTTTTTGATATACGTATGCAGGGGGATTGTATTTTGGAATGGGTGATTTATTTGGTGACCTGTAGCTGTCAGGCATTTTACGTAGGACAAACTTCACGTCTATTTAAGTTACGTATTTCAGAACATTTAAGTGACATAAGGTGTGCTAGACATAATAATGCCCTTTAAAAATACACATTAAAACATGTTTCAGCTCAGTGTAGGTTCACTATTTTTGATGGTATTAGGTTCAAAGATGTGAATAAAATGGGTTGGCATGACATCCTTAACAAGAAATAAAAGAAATGGATTATTATATTGGGTGCTCTTTTTTCACTGGGTCTAAATAAACACTTATAATTGGATAATGAAGGCATGACATTGTTTATAAATGTTGGGATTTGGTTTCACTGGAATTATCACACACTGATGAAGGCTTGTTAGCCAAAACCGGTCTGTTTGCTTTGTGCTACAATGTTATTTTAATAAAAGGAGGAATTTGGATGCTGATCGTTGGTGCTGGCTTTTTGTTGTTTTGATTTATTAAACATCCCGGTATGTTATCGGGGCTTATCAATGCAGTATTTTTGGCCTTGGAAAGTGCATTAATGACCTGTTCTCTAGTAATGGTTGGGGGGATTGTGTTATGTAGTATTTCCTTTAGACTGTCACGGGGGAGTGGAGGGAGAAATTTGAGCTGAACCTGTCAGCCAAAAGGTTGGCAATGGCCTCTGGTTCAGTGTGGGTGATGTCATTCACAATAAATTCTGCACATTGTTGTATTTCCTTTGAGGTTAATGGACATAGTTGTAGAAAGCTTTGTGGTTGTCCTTTACCTGAGAAGATATTTTTTCTTCAAATTTAGCCTTTGAAGTATTAATTAACCCTCTTAGCTGCCTGTTTAGGTTGCTCAGGGGGCTTTTAGTATGTATGGCTTTGTTCCTCCTACACTTGGCCAATATTTTTTTTTCTTTTGTTGTATAACTGATTGATAGTGTGATTCCACCAGGGTTGCTTGTCTTTTGAGTTTGTCTTATTCTTAATATGACTGGGCACAGCTCGGTCTATGCAGCTATCAATATGGCTGTACAGAGATTTTGTAAATAGCTCAGTGTATTCTATGGTGTTTCCTGGGTTTGGGGTGCTTGGAATTTAACTAAGTTGTTGCTTAGTAGAGAGAGAGGTTAGTCTTGGAATAGTTCCTAATGGTTTTTGGTTTTGCTGGATCCCTGGATTTAATCTTTATTTCAAGTAATACTGCCTTATGGTTAGATCTAACGAGTGAAGATATTACATTGGGTAAGGAACATTGGCCAACCATGTTCGTAAGTGCAAGGTCAAGGATGTTTGTACCCCTGGTAGGAGAATGGACCAACTGTTCCAGGATGTTGGTAATAAGGTTTAGGAATCACTGGGCTTATGCATTAGAAGTGGTGTAGGATTCCCAATCTATAGAGAGGTAGTTGAGATCCTTGTTAATGTCATACTGGATTGAATGATGTGGGACTCTAGTACATTGAGATAGGTAATCTGGTTTTCCTGGGACAAGGAGGGGGACCTATAGGTCACAATGGTTATATGGTACAAGACCCTGTTTATGGTGAGTTGCACATGTATGAGTTCCAGTGGGTCATAACACTTTAACTAGTTTGGATGTGAGATTGATCTTAATAAAGACTGACACTCCTCCACCTTTAGTTCTTTCCTGTGCAGCAGCTGGTCTAAAGGTATGAAATGTGTTATAACCTTGCATTGCTGGGGTACTGCTAATGACTTTAAACCATGTTTCTGTTACTACACAGATGTCCACACTGTTCAGGAAGAGGAACGCTTGCAGGAAGTGGAGTTTCTTGTTAGTACTTCTAGCATTGAGTAGTGCCACCTTTTGATATTCCTTCATAGGTTCAGTTAACTCAGTAGGTTTAGCAGTTTGGCATTGCCTAAAAAAGGCACTACGGGGGTTGAAAAGGTCTTTGTCAATGTTCAATAGCCTAGAGGAGATAAGTGCAAACCATCCCTGACAAAGCAGTGTGGTCTGTCCACCATGTCCTCCCAGGCTGTCAAATATTGTACCCCATGGACTGATACCAGAAGCTAAGCCAATTGTTAAAATCAATCATTTTCTGTTGGCAACATGACATCATCCTTGGAGAAGGTAGTATGCTGCTCATTGCTAGGCTTATACCTGCCTGAGACATAATCAGGAGCTCGATCATGTCTCGTTTCATATAGTCAAGAGAGGCATGTCTCAGGTCATTAACACCCACATGGACTATGACAGAATCATACTGGTACCTGTGGTTCAATGACCTGAGTGCCTGTGTGATTTGACAGATCCTAGCCCTTGGAAGGGAGCTAACCATAACTCTCTCCTTACTCATTCTGGTGGAGGAACATCTGTGTGCATCACTTTAGAATCATCAATGACCAGGAAATTTGTCTGTGTGCTGGTTTTCCTTAAGGGCTTAGCAGTGGGGGCACTGGGTACAGTGTTACTATGTGTAGCTGTGGGTGGTGTTTTAACAGAGTGTTTATGTGATGGCTGAGGACCCTTTTTTGATTGTACTGTGCAGGAGTTCTTAATATTTTGGGAGGATTACCCTAAGTAACTCAGCATAAGTAGCTGCATTTGTAGTATCTTTACCCTGTGCAGTAGGCATGGTGCAAGTGTCATTGACAACCTCTGTAGGATTAGTTTTTTTCCCCAAACATCTTTATTAAATTTTTACATATGACAAAAGCAATCTTACATTTATATAAATGAAAAACATATAAAATTATACCACTTTAATTGCAGTTTACATCACAGACAACATTGAAACAACTGTAGTTGCAAGCATTATACATCACTTATAAACAATCCAGTCATTGTCAGTTAAGCATTATATGGCTCATTCAAATTCTGCCTCTTAAACGTCGTTCCTGCTCTGCATATATTACTCCCACAATTCCCATTTTTCCTTTGTAGTTTGCTCCTTCCCTTTTGTAAAGATCCCAGTAGCAGTTGGTTTATATCTGAATATTCACTACTTCTAGTAAAGTTGGTTTAGACTTTGATTTCCATTTTCTAGTAATTGCTTTTTTGGCAGCCACCATAATTAGATTCAGCAAGGCTTTACTATGTCTAGTCAATTCCAATTCTGTTGCATGACTCAAAAAAATCATCTCCCCAGTCAGTACAATCCACTCACCCAACATCTCTGACAGAGTGGTCTGCAGGAAATCCCTGAAGTCTGTCAGCTCATTACACTCCCAAAAAATATGTTCCCAGCTACCTCTTTCTTGCCCATCACACCTCCAACATTTGCTATCCACCTGAGGAAAAATTCTTTAGAGTCTACTTGGGGTATAAAAATGCCTATCTAAACACTTCCAGGCAAAAATCCTAAATCTTCTAGATTTTGTTGCACATTTGGGAGATATACATATATCACCCCATTGTCTCTTTGTGAATTGCTTATCCAGTCTGTCTTCCAAATCCTTTCTAAGCTCCTCTGATTGATTCTTACAATTATCATACAATATTTGATATGTTTTACTAATTATTCCTTTTTTAATGGTAGCTTCTGTTTTAGATTCTATTAAAAACTCTACCAGTGATGGTCTTTCATTTAGGAGCCCCCTATTTCTTTCTATTTGTCTATACTCTGATATCAATCCTTGATAGGGAAGGCAATCTCTAACCTGCAGTCCAAATAAATTCTTGGCCTCTTCCATTCTATTACCTTTCCTTTTCTTTACCTTTCCTTTACTAGTTATTTGCTCCCAATACCTTGGTTCCTTTGCCAGATTTCTCCAATAAATTCCAGCCCCCTCTTGCCTATTATCTGTACCCTGACCAGTCATCCATATCAGCAAAATCTCTTTTCTCCATTCTCATGCAGGATTGGTTCTTAGAATACTCCCTGCTATTTTATGAATATAATACTATGTATGATTTTGCTTGTTCTCCTTAAGGGTTTGCATCCAAAATCCCAATCCCTCCTTATCTCTTGAGCTTCCTCCCTGTATCAGCATCATTCCTTTCCACTTTGAATTATAGTTTTCTGCTTGTGCTATGTATAAGAAACTTGGCTATGCTGCTCTAAAATACCCCCTCAAATTAGGTAATCCTAGTCTGCCTTGTTCTATTGATAGAACCAGCTTTTCCCACTTGACACTTTACTGTCTTCCTTTCCCAGATAAAATACTTCAACTCTTTTTTAATTGCAATCCACAACTTCTCCTCCTGTTGATAAAAGTATGCCTGACCTGTGTATAAGACTAAAGAGACTAAAACATTTTAATGGTTTGTATCTTAGTATCCATATCCATATAAAAAACTTCCAGTTTCTCAATTTTTGCATTATCTTCTGTTTAGTTTCTTCCCACATATCCTTAGCTGCCACCACAGAATAAGTTCTAATCCATACTCCTAAATACTTCATTTTATCAAGTCCCCATAAATATGGATGTTGTTGGACCAAGTCATGTGTGGGTACATCATTTACCTCTATTGCCTTTCTTTTAGCTTCATTAATTTTGTATCCCGAGAAGATTTGAAATCATCTTAAAATGTTCACAACACTATAATGTCCCTTTCTGGTTTTGTCATGTATAAAATAATATCATCTGCAAACAGAGCCAACTTTTCCTGACTACCATACCAATTATATCCTTGAATTTCTGAATCTCTTATTTTCTTTTCCAATGGTTCTAAATATAATGCAAACAACAAAGGGGAAAGCTGACAACCTTGCCTGGTTCCGCTACTCAAGCAGAAATTATTTGAGATTGGAGAGGACTCTCTATAGGATTAGTTTTGGTTGCATGAGAGAGTTTTGCCCCCAGCATTAAAGTGTATTTATACGTCTTGCATGCACTGTCTGTTTTATTAAGAATAAGTGGGTTTTGAATGTACATGAGACAATTGCTACAATGCCTCAGAATACTCATCTCAACCAGTCTAGCTACAGAGAGAGTTGGGAAGTGCAAATCCATGACCACTGATCTACTAGGAAGGAGCGAGGAAAACTTAAGTATTGAACAAATCAATAAGACAAGCAACTTGATAAGCAAACTAGATGCTCTAATGGTTAAAAAAAACAGTAATGCCACAAGAGGGCAGACCACAGACCAGGACAAGGACACTTAGAATAACAGGCACAATAAGCCTTCACCAGCAATTCCCAGCAAAGAAAGATGAAGGCTGCTCTCTCCTCCCACAGAAGTATAGACCACAGACCTTCCTAATGTAAAATAACTGGTTTGGAACCCAAGTACTTAAACCAGAACAAAGACACTTAAAATAACAGGCACAATAAGCCTTCACCAGTAATTCCCAGCTCAGAAGGGTGGAGTCTACCCTTTTTTCTCACAAGAGTGTAAACGACAAACCTTCCTTATGTAAAATAACTGGTTTGGAGCCCAAGAACTTAAACCAGAACTAGGACACTTTCAAAATAACAGACACAATAAGCCTTCAACCAACAATTCCCAGCTTAGAAGGGTGTAGGATAGCATCTCCTGCCAGAAGTTTAGACTACAAACCTTCCTAATGTAAAATAACGGGTTTGGAGCCACGTGCTTAAATCAAAACAAAGACACTTATAATAACAGCCACAACAATCCTTCACCAGCAATTCCCAGCTCAAAAAGGCATTGTCTACCCTCTCCTCTCACAAGAGTGTAGACCACAAATCTTCTTAATGTAAAATAACTGGCCTGAAGCCCAAGTGCTTAAACTAGAACTATGACACTTTTAGAATAATAGACATAATAAGCCTTCAACCAGCAATTCCCATCTTAGAAGGATGTAAGCTACCTCTCCTGCCAGAAGAGTGTAGACCGCAAACTTTCCTTATGTAAAATACCTAGTTTGAAGCCCAAGTGCTTAAATCAAAACTAAGAGGCTTATAATAACAGTTACAATTTAATCAGGCTAATAACAAACTGTAATAAATGCAGCAAAATAAATGCAACAGAACAATTTAAGAACAAGCAGCAAAAGGCAAAATAAAGTAGGAAGAATCATAAATACAGTTAAAACAGCTGAATAAAGTGCATTTTAAGTCAGTGAAAAGGGAGGAAACAGAAGATTAATTTATGATTAAGAGACTAAGGTGGTGGGCTTTCCCAACTGATCTCTGCATATTCAATAGAATGAGCTGCAGAGATGGGACTGGGAGGAGTTTCCAAAATCAAATTTATAGTGGAGGCAGGCAACTCAAAAGCCACCAAGTTTAAGAGGAGAACAACAGATGGCTGGGTGGGAAAAATCAAATACAGAATGAGACCAGCAATGGTCAGGCACAGAACAGCAAGGAAGTCAGACAAGCACCCCAACTAAGTAAAGATGTCTCCAAATATTTCTAGTTAAATGAAGAATGATATTTTTCAGCCCCCCCCCCCACACACACACACACTAATTAGCTGGAAGTTATTCACTGTCTGCAGAGGAATTCTTTTCTAACTTTTCTAACTGACCTTAACCAAGACCTCTTAAAACTCCAAAAGAACAAAAAATCTTAAAACAAAATAAAAGCAATATAAGAAAAAAGATAAAAAATAGAAGTAACCAAACCTTAAATGAATAACTTCAATTCAAGATCAAATGCAGACAGATCTCAGCAATAGGCAGATAAAAGCAAGTCAAACAAGCACTCCTTCAGTGTATTGTTGTATCCATCTTGCCATATACCTAGACCTTTCATCTTCTTCAGCAACCTTCTCTGCAGCCCCAAATTAAAGTTTTTTTTTAATCAAGAAAGATTAAATCAATCCACAATAATTGATTTATAAAATTGGATTGGGTTTAACTGGCAGGGTCTTCTGGCTACAGATCCATTCTGGTTTGTGTCCCAGAGTTTATTTTCTTCTGGAACTGCTACCAGCTTATCCCTTAGTATTTTTTTCATAACCTCCCCTGCTAGTGAGACAGGCTTACTGTCCTGCAGTTTCTTAAGGTTGTTTTGCTACCTCCTTTATAAGTTGTACTATCTTAGCATTCTTCCAGCCTTTCAGGTCCATCCCATTGTCCAGTAATCTACTGAACATCTGAACCAGTTTATAGTGAATTCTAGATTGTAGTCCCAAAAATCAAGATACTGCATCAAAAGTGAAAATGTATTTGATGTACATAACTGCACCTACCACCTGTATCTAAAAGAGATACAAGGTACTTAAATACGGGCCAGCTGAGAGAAACCCATTTAGTTGAGTCCAGGTAACTGAACAGACAGCTTAGCAAAACCTTTCTTTGTGGTAGGGGTCTTCTACCCCCTCACGTAGATGGAGGAGGAGACCTTTGCATCTTTTCCCTAATATAATTAACGCTAAGTCTGCAATGGCAAGGGCAATTTATATTCCCCGTCAGCAAGTTGTCTATTTGGTTGACTAGTATTGATCAAATTAGTATCACTTGATCACCTTGCAAACAAGTGACCAAATACACTTAATATTTGTGCATAGCTTTAGTGCAATAGCAGCAGATGTGTACATACTGGATTCCCTTAGTCATAGCCGGCCTTAGGCATAGGCCAACTAGGCTGCCGCCTAGGGTGCCACAGTAGCAGGGGCGCTTTTCCAGTATTTATTTGGTGTAGGTAGACCAGGATGGGGGCACCTGGGTGGTGTGGGGGTGTGTGCCATGGAGTCCTTTTGCCTAGGGCACCAGCTGACCTAAGGCCACTGCTGCCCTTAGTCATGGGAAGTCATGCTATTCTTTATGCCTGACAAGCCAGACATGAATGGCTTGGCTCAGATACAAGGGATTCAAGAATTCCAGCTTCTGGAGACAATAAATTATGTCATCAGCAGCTGTTTAGCAAAATTGGCTTTTTTAACAGGTTGTGAAGTCAGCATTGCAGACTTACTTGGATTTTTAAACGTTTCATTCTTTCTACAGTCACAGAATATATATTTTCTCTTACCACTACTCTCTCTCTGGCTGGAGTAAATCTGTCATTTAAGGAAGGGTAGGTATCTAGGAATAAGGAAAGTGAGAGCTTGAATGACATTTCAGAGTGAACAGCTCATTACATTGTATGGCAATCAGTATAGTTTATTACAGATCGTCATGTTTCAGCTAGGATTCACATAGTGCAGTGAATGCAACACAATCTAGATCCACAGTTGGCATCATTATGTCATGTTAGTTGCCTCTGTGATACATATGTAAGTGTGTCTGATAGCTCTGCGTTTTGATGCACTGTGACCTATTTTTTCATCCTGTCGTTAGCAGCCAAGCAGCACACAGCAGCACCATCATTAGTCCAGGGGCGGGGGTTTTCTGCTTAATGCCGTAACCACACAATTTATGTCTAGTAGTATGCCCTAGGTTTGGCAAACACAAGATATCAGCAAGAGTATGTTGTTCACTTCTATGAATATTCTAATCCCCATGAAAACAGCCCTGCCCTCTTAAAGCCATTATTACAGTGGGGTCTCCAGTATGTACCGGGTATTTAGATATGGGAATATGCACCATGGGCTAGGCATGTGCTTCCCCAAACACTTGCAAGCTGGAAAAAACATGTCACTACTCTCCTCCCTTAAGCCAGCTTTAGCTGCCATCAAAACTGCTAGTTGAACCTGGGTAGCCTTGGCTGTACACAGGTCTGTATCCCTTCTTGTCAATGGAGATGACCAATTCAGCTTATGCAAACATCTCTACAATTAAACGAGACATTATCAACATTAGGATTTCCTGTTAGGCAGATGGCAGGACAACAAGCTACCCTCCCAATGCACTGACACACTTCAAGAAGCACTCTGAAATGAACAGCTGCACAGTACTCTGAAAATCAGAAAGATGGTAAAGCTTCCATTGAAATATATGCTTATGCTATCACACACACACACACACACACAAACACACACACACACACACACACACACACACACACACACACACACACACACACACACACACACACCTGGAAGCTCTGCATCCATCATTAACAAATTCCTTAATCGTTTTAGTCCATTCAGCACCTGGGGGAACATTAGATGTGTGACACTACATGACAGAGCTGGTGTAAAACTATATCCGTTTATTCTCATTTATATAAAATCTCATTGGTTTTTACTGAAACAATAGTTCATTTGGAAGACCAAATAATGACCAAACTATTATTTTTATAAGATAAAAAACAGTGAAATCATCAGTTTTAGTACAATCTACTGGTTACATTTATAGACTTAATTATATACCCCAGATGAAGTATCAAATTATAGAATCAATTGAAGAAGCTCACACTTTGCACATTGTGGCAGCTTGTGTGGCTCAGTGGACTAGGGGAGTTACCACGGGTGGTGGTGTTCATGGTTCTAATTTGGAAGTATCTGCATCTTTTGGGTGGGTTAAGGTGTTTACCTTCCAGACACAAGGTACAGGGTTTGATTCTCACATGAGGCAACTGACTAGGCTTAAAATGGCCCACAAGGGCAGTTAGCCTAGTACTAATCTATGAACCTATGAACCTATTACTACTGCTTTATAAAAAAGCACCACTAGATGGCATCAAAGTCATTGAGTACATGTTTAACATATACTCATAATAATTGCTATACTTTTAAGAAGGTTTCAGTTTTAACACTTTATTAGACACAGTTCTCAAAAGGCTTTCATCAGAACGTGTGTTAGTATTTCTTTTTAACAGGACCTCAACAAATACTTGCGTAAAAGGCATAGAGCCCAAACACAAAGCCACTGTGCACACTTGCCAATGGGTATGTTGCCTAAGCCATAATTTTTGTCTGATAACACTGGACTCTGTAGCTGAAAGTATTTGAATACTGGCCTGCTTCCACTTGCAAACTGTGTTACTCTGAGCAAGTCACTTAATCAGACAGTTCTCTATGGATGCCTATGTAAAGGGACTTGTATGTCTAATGGTTAATTGGTTAATAAAACAGACAAGATGTGCTGCTAATTTGCTGTTGTTTGCTTGCATGCACACCTTCCCTACCTTGTTGCCTCTTAGTAAGATGGAGTTTACAGACAGGAGAAAGAAAGCAGATGTCTGGTATCCTGCACAAGGTAAACCATGCACAATAGGTAGAGGCTGCAAAGCATTTAGCATGTATTACTTGATTTGATAAGTTACAGTCATTGTGGGCTTTTGACATTTCTGGCAATATCAATTGTAGAGCTGTCTGACAAGTTAAACAGCATTGAAATATGCAGGTCTTGGGAGCACAACAAGCTTTTGAACTGGGACTTTTTGAGTTCTGCTATGCCAAAGATGATTAAGTGGTTGCCATTTTAGTTGAAGGTCCTTTTCTGACACATGGTTCCTTTGATGAGTCCTACAGATACACTTGAGGTGTTTGTGGCAGGCCAGCACTGTAGGAGAATAGGGCATGTGCAGTATTATTTTATTGTGTTTAGTAGCAGTAAGACTGCTTTGCTGTTTTGGGGCTATTTTTGTGGTTTTCAGCTTTTACAGGTAAGAAAGTCAGTTAATTTTAGAAAAAGCAGTTGCTTTTACTTAAAGAAATGATTTCCCTTTATCTGTGGTTGCATGACTTCAGTGTTATAATAAATAGTCACCAGAGATGTGAGGGTGCAAGTGGCCTGACCACCTGAAAAAAAATGTGTATTTGTTTGTGTTGAGATTTTAAGTAGTTAATTGGGTTATGTTTTTGATATGTGGATGTTTTGGTTAATTTTAACTAGTTACATGTGCTAGACCTATATACCCTGGGTTATCTTAACTGTTGCTTTTCAAAAATGCCATTTCATACCATACTGTATGGTCAAGGCATAAGATACAATCATTTTACTCTACTGTACAGTGCTACTGCCTGTTAAATTGCACCAATTCTTCCTTCACCAGCTGGTTGGAATTGATGTCTGTAAACTGAATTGTTTTCCCTTTCCGTATGTTGTGTTTCTCTTTCGGCTTTTCCCGATTAGGGGTCTCCACAGCAGAACTCCGGTCTGCTAATGATTGGCAGTTGTTTTTTATGGTGTCAAGTTACCAGCCCGACGTCCAACCTTCAACGAAGGCACGCCCATTCAACGCATGTCTTTCGAATGCCCACTCGACCACGGGGAGGACATGCAGACTCCACAGAGAAGGCACTCCCAACCCAAGCCGAGAATCGAACGGGAGAACCTCTTGCTGTGAGGCAACAATGCCACTGCTGTGCCACTGTGGCAATATCATAGTGTTGGGAAGTGTGCAAGTTCTTCTGTAATGGGACAGTACATTATCTTCAGAAAACACATCTTAATGTGACCTTTTTCCGTTGTTTTTGGGACTGCAATTATTTTTATGCTGCAGATTGCTTCAGGTCATTCTTTATATTATGACATGTTTGTATTCTGTTTCTTCTGGAATATAAATCAAGCAAATAATTATTGTAGGGTTTTGCCCACCATACTTCAATGTAATCTATTACTGATTGAAAGTCTAAACATGTTTGTACATTGACAAGTACTAATAGCATTACACATTACATATATACGTATGTATTTCCTTTCTTTTAACAGTTATTCATAACATTACATAAACTGCTCAATTCCTGCCTTTCCTTAAACCTCATTCCTCCTTAAGAGTATTATTCTGCATGTATTATTACCACAAATTCTATTTAATTCTACTTAATTTGCTTCACCCCTTTTCTAAAGTTCTCATCTCTTTTAAAATATTCAATACTTTAGTTTCAGTTGGTTTAGCTTTTTATTTACATTTGCTAGTAACTGATTTTTTGGCAGCTAATAGCATTAAACTGAATAAGGCCTTACTATGTATGGACAAATCAAAATGTATGTCCCAGCTCAAAACAACCATTTCCTTAGTTACATCCATTCACTCCCCCAACATTTCTGACAGTGTACTCTGAAGGGAATTTTTAAAATCTGCCAACACATTTCACTCAAAAAATGAGTTTCCAATTACCACTCTCTTTTCCATCGCACCTCCAGTATTTCTTATCTGCCTGATGAAAAACTCTCTGATGGCTTTTTGGGGTATACAAATACACATGCAAGCATTTTTAAGCAAAACTTCTAAACCTTCTGGACTTTGCTGCATACTTAAGAGCCATACAGATATCATCCCATTGTTCCTTTGTAAATTGCTTTTCCAGTAACTCATCCCTATCTTTTCTAATCTCCTTAGATCGATTCTTATCATTATCATGCAATGATTTATGCGCTCTACTAATTATCCCTTTTCATGGGCAGCTTCTGTTCTAGAGGTCACTAAAACTCTAGTCTTTCATTCAGTACTCCCCTGTCCCATTTTCTTTGCCTACACTCTGACATAAACCCATAATAGGGAAGGCAGTCTCTAACCTGCGATCCAAACTTCTGCTTTGCATCATCCCACACTATTACCTTTCCCTTTCACCATATTTGCTGCTAATACCCTGGTTCCTTTGCCCACACTATTATCATTTTGATCTTACAGGCTTCCCTGTTTGTCCCCAGTGCACAAGCTTTTGTAAATCGTTTGATTTCTCATGTTAGACGCAGTCTGTGTGACTGAAGAACTCATTCCATTTTGATACCCCTGCAACAGCTTCAGTAAAAGTGGAAAAAACATTTACTGCACAAAGTAACATCTATTTATGATGACACTAATGTTTTGCCTTAGTCTAACAGCACTAATGGATTATACAGCCAAATGTGTAGCTCCTCTAATATGGTTAACTAAAGGAAATGGAAAAGTGAATGATTTCAGAAATACAATGATAACAAAGTGAACACAAATTTGAATTTACACAATATTTGCAAACTTTGGATGTTGTCTTACAAGGTCCTGGTTATGTATGTCATACACAAAGGAAACTGTTTTGGCCATCAAACCAACTGGAAATTTGTTACATATGCGAACTATCAGAGTAAACTATCAGAGTAATGTAATATGTCCAAGGAGTACAACAATGCAGTTCTACTATGAAACACACAATTCTTGAAAGTCAGCGCTTCAACAGCATGAAAAAAAAAATGTCATCACACTCCCATCTTATATATACAAACTCCATGGTCACACTTACTTGAAGAAGGGGTAAATCTCCCTAAAAAATGGATCATTGCTGATGCACAACTAGAAATCACTCCATCAATGATTTCCTGTGGAGAAAAGCATTTGGCCTAATGCTGTCCGACTTCTTTTATCTGGACAACTGACACTTGGGGGATTTTGCTATTGAATGTGAACACATTGTTACTACTTACTGGCATGAATGCAAGGTGGAAAAAATTACAAGCTCCGCAAAAAGCATGAAAGTAAAGCAACTATATAATCTAATTAAGCACTGCCTTCTGTTACTAGCTTTTATAGTAAACTAAAATATGTACAGTGATGCACAATGCTGTAATGCTTCTAACGATGTAGTACCTATCAGACATTTAAAGATTATTAGTCCAGTTTCACAGAACAGTATCATAATCTAGCATATCATTTGGCATATATCTTGATATGCTCTTTCTGTTACAAGGCAGGTGGAAGGAATCCATGAGTTTTCTAACATATCAGCTCTTTCTACTTCTTCTTATCACATTTCTCTGTCACTAGGCCAACATTGTCTGAATACTGTACCCAGAATTAACTTGTTCAAAAACAGAACTGCCAGCAAAGAGCTGCATTCTTTTATATAGACGGTCCTTGCTCCTTTCAGCATAAACTGCTGACAGTGTACAATACAAGCCTATTTCGTAATTGCAGCATATTCTATGAGTTAACAATAATACATATAAACATCAATTTAAACAAACAGATAAACATTACACGACCACATAAAATAATAACATGTTCATCAATATCTTAGCAGTGATATTTTTAGTATTTTTAGCTCTCTCTGATAGTTTGCTCTGTATTTTTTCTACCCTTTGATTAAACCACTCCTTTATTTTTATATAATTGTTTGGACTTTTTCTAGTCTGGTTCAAATGCTTCTCCATTTCCTTAATCAGTATATTTTATGATTTTCAGAAGGTTATCCCTCATTCCTTGCCTTTAAAGTCAAGCTAATATCATTGAAAATGCACCAGTATGTTAAAGAATACGTATCCATTTTGGTAATCTTTCGAGCATGTTAGATGATTAATTTTCTGTCATTTTTGGAAAGGTTCTCCATACCTTTATGAGTTTTTCTTTTCTTTAGAAAAGAAAAATGGAATCACAGGTAACTCTCACATAGTGCAGGTTAAGAAGCAACATATTTGTGTATAGAATCTGTGAAAAAACTTAAAATCCAGGAAGATTTTGTTGCATTTGTACAAAGTGGTGAGATTATAGGGCAACACAATGGTGCAGTAGTTAGCATTGCGGTGTTACAGTGCTTGATTCTTCAGTTCAGGTCTTGGCTAAGGTGTTTTCTCTGTGGAGGCTGCATGTCCTACCTGTGCCTACACAGGTTTTCACCAGCTGCTCCAGTTTTCTCCCATATTCTAAAGACAACTAAACTGAATTGACAATCCTTCATACTATCTGTAGCTGTGTAAGTCATTTGTGTGTGTGTGTGTGTGTGTGTGTGTGTGTGTGTGTGTGTGTGTGTGTGTGTGTGTGTCCAGTGATACAGTGGCATCCATTTTGGGATTAATTTCTCTCTACCTTATATCCATCAGGTACTAGCATAGGCTCTCTTTGTAGCTCAACCCCAATCTGGATAAAGTGGGTAATGAGGAAAGGACTGAAAATGAATGAATAGTGACATGAGATAAAATGCCCCAACAGACACTTTTTTTTTACAATGGATAACAGCGTGCTGAATGGGAAAAATGAACAGGATCATAGGAGATTACTAGGCTATCAACCCAGAGGTAATTTTAAGCCTAGCTGTTTTATCCCAATATAATGCCATAGAAATGTTAGTTAATACCCATGACTGCATTTAGTAATGACTACCTATGTCCAGGAGGGTTGTGGGCACTATACCCAGTAAGAATTTATGGTGATCTTGAGGTGATGCTTTTATTAATCAAATGTGCTACGTAGAAAACCTTCCTTACTACAGTAGACACATAGTGGTGGAAGTTAAGGTCATGGTCAACTTGTGAACCCAAGTCCCTTACCACTTTGTGGGTATTTAGGGTATTGTTGATTTGATAGTGTGAAGGGACATTGTTTGTGCTGAAGGGAATGATGATGCATTTCTTTGAATTCAGTTTGAGACCATGACTAACACACCAGTCATTGAGCTGCTTAAGACCCTCCTGGAGTATACTGACATCATTTGGGGATTCAATAATTGCACCCAGTTTTCAGTCATCTGCAAACTTGGTCAGCCACAACCCCTTAGTTTTAACCTGAATGTCTGAGAAGTATATACCAAGCAGTAGGGGGCCCAGCACTGACCCCTGTGACATTGCACTGGTAACAGGTCTGCTGGTTGATGTGTAGATGCCCACTTTGATAGTGTGTGTTCAGTTTGTGAGCCAGTTAGCAACCCATCGTACACCAAAGGGGTTTACATTCAGTTTACTAAGTTTATCGGTAATGCCTGAGTGTGGGATTGTGTTGAAAGCTTTTGCAAAGTCAACGTATGCTGTGTGCACAGATTTGTCCTCATCAGTGGCCCTATTACATTAAAAAAAATCCAAAATATTTAACAGGCAGGATCTGCCCTTGATGAAGCCAAATTGGGTAGGAGCCAGGGTTTGGAGGTTGCCTATGTCTTTATTTATCAGGTCCATAATGATATGTTCCATAGACTTACAGATGAGGCTGGTCAGGCTTATGGGTCTGTAATTCCCAGAGTCTGTTGCTAGGCCACCTTTGGGGAGGGGAATAACTGTTGCTGCTCTTCATTCTGCAGGAACAAAGCTGTGGTTAGATTATGATTGAAATGGGTACTTAATTGTAAGGCTAGTTCATGTTTAGCTTGTTTGGAAGACAGTCTAGGATGCCATCTGATCCCACAGAGGTTGAGTTTTTTTGTCTGGGACAAGGCTGGCTTTGATGACCTGTTCTTCAGATATGCAGGGTGGGGAGAGGTTTGGAGCAAGGTTTGTGATAGATTTGGAGGGGACAGAGGGGTGATATTTTCACCAAACCTATCCACTGGCAGGTTTGCTATCTCTGTTAGGTTAGTGTGTGTGATACCTGTGACAAAGGGAAATACTGCCAGCCCAGCTATTTGGAATTTTGTAAATAATTCTATATTATTTGTGAATATTAATATGATTTTTATAGAAATGTAACAGATTGAGATACTACCACCCCAGCTATTTAGAATTTTATAAGTGGTTATGTGTCAGTTGTGAATGCCAACATGCTTCATGCAAGATGCCTGTGCTACAACTGTGTTAGAACTGCATGTTATGTACTGAACTAAAATGTAACCACAGTATGCTCTGCTGGCTTAGAACAGAAATGTATGTAAACTATTGTAATCATGTGAATGTATATATTTTTAACAGTGGAAATGAGAACATAGAGGGTTAACTTTCAAAACATCAAGAAAATAAGTTGAAATTAAATTGTTTTATGATTGGGCTATAAAAATTATCGTTCAGTTTCAGTGCAGTAGCAGACACAATGTCTAGAGCTAAACATTTTCTGTATTGTCTTGAAAGAGAAGTAATTACTAGGTTTAAGATGTAGAAGTGTTTTATTGTTTTATGACTTCCAGGATCTGCAAACATCTGAGAGATATGTATTTTTCACAGTGAGATGCTAAAATTCTATTAGTTTTTGACAAAGCAGATTTAGCTTGGGAACTAAAAGTCAGGTGACAAAAAGTGATGTCATCCTAACCCAGCAGTAATATTTGATATTAATTTAAGAATTCTCTCAGAGAGAGACTGTGTATTTTGTATTTTGTCTTTGACCTAGCCACATCAGCTGGAACAACCACTCACCGCCTTCTGCACTTGCCTTGCTGTAAGTAAGTTTTTAGGGAATAGTAACTCTTTTAGATTCATATAGGAATATAGTAAGGCATAGCTTAGATGTTTTCTCTTTATTTAGTTGTGACTGTCCTGCAATATTGTTTTAAATATTTCCTGTGAGTTTGAACTCTGATGTAACTGATTACTTATGTAACATTGTCTCGTTCTTTTATTATTTATTATTAAATATATTTAAACATTTCGGTAGTGGCTAGTCTGTTTAAAGACATTTAAGCACTTAGAGTACTTGCACATATATTTGGTGACAATGTACAGGCCACTCCTAATAGCATGGCTTGGTCAAACTACCATTTGGATTAATAGTAACATTACACAATATGATTGGACATCCCTTGTTAAGGGACTTAAAGTAGCTGATAAAGAGTTGGCTGGTAGCAGTAATAATTAGTACCTTATAGTCTGGGCAGAAGGGGGCATAGCTTGTAAACCTGTGCCAGCCTTCCCCATGTGGGTGGGTGTGTTTGTATATAAATCAAACCTCTTACGTGTGTGTGTGTCAGCTACTTGGGCAGGGACACGAAGCACTGGTTGGACAGAGAGGGTGATGGAAGTCTTAGCTTGGCCACTCAGCTGATCAACTCTATAACTGGGCCAGTGGGGAGTCCTAATGGGGATATGGAGAAAGAGGGAGAGGCCAGTCCCAGACTGACTGTGGTCTCTGTGTGCTCTTAAGGAAAATTATACTTTACTGTGTGTGTACTTGTCATCCTCTCAGTATTTACATTCCCCACTGGCACCAGTGGTGAGGATTGAGGCTCCATCACTACTGGGCCAATGTTGTGGTGTCACATATTAATTGGTTGGCAGTGGTGGGATATCCACATCACATATTAATTGTCTTGTATTGGTGTGGATATTGAATTCCTGTAGCCTGTAAACAGAGGTCACTAAGGAAAGTGTTTGTAATCTCAATCAGCCACACAGTGAACATTCAGAGTTTCGTATCACAGTTGTTTTATTTATTTTTTTTGTTAGCTTAGTTAGTCAGGGAAAGCAGGCAAGCATGTCAGCAGAGGAGTATGGCAAGCTGACAAGCAGCCAGTTGGCTGAGATGTGCCAGGTTAAAGGACTGGTACATGCCAACCTGACTAAGACAGAAATTATTGTAGCCTTGGGGCACAGCTGCATCACAGACCAGCAATCAGGAGAACAACCAGGCTAGCCTTGGAGATGTACCACTCTCAGAAAATGGACAGTTCAACCTTTCCACAGAGGACTTAAAAATTTGTCTGGAGTTAAAGAGACTTGAACTGGAGGCCAAGCATTTGGAAACAGCAGAGAAACTATGATGTTTGGAAGCTGAGGAGAATGAGAGGCAGAGGCAACATGAAAAGGAGTTGCTGACTCTTCGTTAGGGTCATGGAGGTAATGGGGAAGGGAGTAACTGAATCCCAGAAGCAACAAAGGTCAATATGCGTAAACAAGCCAGATACCTGCTCAAATAGATGGCTTAAATATCAGAACCTAAAAACTTGAAAATAAAAATCGAAGAAAGTGCAAAATTACCACTGAGGATGCTTATTCCAAGCCCTAGACTAACCAACCTTCACTAGACAGGTTCCAATAAATACAATCCTTTCACTAAAGTGCAGAGAGGCCCCTTCCAATCCAAGATGGCCTGGAAAATGTGCTCAGAAGAAACAGCCATTACAAATAGACCTAGATGCAGTAAACCTGTATCTGGACTATGCTACAGCTACTAGCTACCCTAGTTTCAGTGGAAACCACTAAAAAGTGTTTAACACAGCAGAACAATGGCAGTGAGACACTAAAAAAATATTTAAAACAGCAGAAAATCATCAAGGAGACACTAAAGAATGTTTTAAACAGCTAACAAATTGGTTATTATAACACTGTTTGGTGGGAAAACTAGAACAAGTAGAACAGATTGCTTTGCAACAGTGAAAAACACAAGCAAATACTTAAACAGTGAAAACAGCAATACAATTCAATTTAACAGGCACAATGAGGCAGACAAGTGCAGTACAACAGTGTAAATTTGTGCACAGCATATAAATACAGTATTACAGTAGGTGTCAGGCAATAAAAATGTAGTAAATAGTATAAATAATTAAAAAAAAACAGCAACTTATATATTTTTGGAAGCTTAAAAGCATCTAGTAGTCTGGTATCTCAGCTCAAAGTTGTGGCTGGTAGCCCACCTCATTTTAGCTCACAGCAGAAACCTGCTCAAGTGCAGCACTTAAATACCAGAAGCTAAAAGCTTGAAAAATAAAACTGTGAAAAGGTCCAGAAATAACCAGTGAAGATGCTTATTTCAAGCCCTAGACCAACCATGCCTCACCATACAGGTTCCAGTCAACACAATCCTCTCACCAGAGTGAGTGCAGAAAAGCCCCTTCAAATCCAAGATGGCCTGGGAAAACGTACTCAGAAAAAGCAGCCAATACAGACAGGCCCATTTGCAGCAAACATGTATCTAGACTATGCTACAGCTATTAGCTACCCTAGTTTCAGTGGGAACCACTATAAAATGTTTAACACAGCAGAAAAATATCAGTGAGACACTAAATAAACATTTAAAACAGCAGAAAATCAGAAAAGAGACCGTAAAGAATGTTTTAAACAGCTAACAAATCAGTTATTATAACATTGCCTGGAGGGAAAACCAGAACAAGCAGAACAGATTGCTTTGCAACAGTGAAAAACACCAGCAAATACTTAACAAACAGTGAAAATAGCATAAAGAGCTTAGTAAACAGTGAAAACAGCAATAACATTTGATTTAACAGGCACAGTAAGGGAGACAATTGTAGTACAACAGTGTAGATTAGTACACTGTATATAAATACAGTATTAAATTAGGCGTCAGGCAATAAAAGCTGCAGTAAATAGTATAAATAAGCAAAAAAAAAAAAAAAAAACAGGCAACTTATGGTGTTTTGGAAGCTCGGAAGATTCTAGTCTTCTAGTATCTTAGCTCAGAGTTGTGGCTGGTGGCCCACCTCAGTTCAGCTCGGTACAAACAAGCAGAAACCTGCTCAAATGCAGGGATTAAATACCAGAAGCTAAAAACTTGAAACATTTTTGAAAAGGTTCAAAAGGGTCAATGAGGATGCTTACTCCAAGCCCTAGACCAACCACCCTCCACCAGACAGTTTCCAAGCAACACAATCCTCTCACTAGAGTGTAGAAAGGCTCCTTCCAATCCAAGATGGCCTGGAAAATGTGCTCAGAGCAAACAGCTACTACAAACAGACCCAGATGTGGCAAACCCATATCTGAACTATGCTAAAGCTTCTAACTACCCTAGTTTCAATGGGAACCACTAGAAAATGTTTAACACACAGAAAAATAGCAGTGAGAGACTAAACAAACATTTAAAACAGCAGAAAATCAGTAAGAAGACCCTAAAGAATGTTTTAAGCAGATAACAAATCAGTCACACTGTTCGGTGGGAAAATCAGAACAAGCAGAAGAGATTGCTTTGCAACAGTGAAAAACACCAGCAAATACTTAAAAAACAGCAAAAAGAGCTTGGTAAACACTGAAAACAGCAATACAATTAAATTGAACAGGCACAGTAAGGCAGACAATTGCAGTACAACAGTGTAGATTAGTACACAGTATATAAATACAATATTAAAGTAGGTGTCAGGCAATACAAACAGTGAAAATAGCAAAAAGAGCCTAGTAAACAGTGAAAACAGCAGTAAAATACAATTTAACCGGCACAGTAACGCAGACAATTGTAGTACAACAGTGTAGATTAGTACACACTATATAAATACAGTATTAAAGTAGGTGGCAGGCAATACAAACAGTGAAAATAGCAAAAAGAGCCTAGTAAACAGTGAAAACAGCAATAAAATACAATTTAACCGGCACAGTAAGGCAGACAATTGTAGTACAACAGTGTAGATTAGTACACACTAGATAAATACAGTATTAAAGTAGGTGGCAGGCAATACAAACAGTGAAAATAGCAAAAAGAGCCTAGTAAATAGTGAAAACAGCAATAAAATACAATTTAACTGGCACAGTAAGGCAGACAATTGCAGTACAACAGTGTAAATTAGTAATGGCCCACAAAGTAGCTCACAGTGAGAATCCATGGCCTCCAATACCTGTCCTATGTGGACAGGCTCAAATCACTATCACTCTACTTGGTATCATACAGATTGGTCAGAGGTGATCTGTGTCTCACCTACAAGGCAATCTTTGACCCTGCCCTACAAGAGATGCTCAATTAAGTCTAACTTCTCATGCATTTCCAGATTGAAAGGCCTAAATCTAATATGTGACATTAACAAAACCTGCTCGAGAGACAGGTTTATCTCCCAGATGCTGCCCTGTCTCTGGAATATACTCTCCATACATATCAAACAGAGTACGTCACTGATCCTCTTCAAGTACAACCTTGATGAGTGAATGGGAAACCACACATTTGTCCCAGGGGTTCCACCTGTGTCCCAAATTGACAGGGGTGACAGATGCTGACTGAGGTTTCTTTTTTGAGGATAAAGTCTTAGCTAGGCTTGTAAGAGTCCCAGGGTCATTATCCTAGTAACCTCCTATGATATTATGATCCTATACAAGTACAGTAAATAGTATGAATAAGGGAAAAAAAAAACAGGCAGCTTATGGTTTTTTGGAAGGTTAGAAACCTCTAGTTGTCTGGTATCTCAGCTCAGAGTTGTGTCTGGTAGCCCACCTCAGTTCAGCTTGGTACAAACAAGCAGAAACCTGCTCAAATGCCGGACTTAAATACCAGAAGCCAAAAACTTGAAAAAACTTTGAAAAGGTTCAAAAGGGCCAATGAGGATACTTACTCCAAGCCCTAGACCAACCACCCTCCACCAGACAGGTTGTAATCAACAGAATCCTCTCACTAGAGTGCAGAAAGGCCTCTTCCAATCCAAGATGGCCTGGAAAACATGCTCAGAACAAACAGCCACTACAAACAGACCCAGATGCAGCAAACACGTATCTGAACTATGCTGCAGCTACTAACTACCTTAGTTTCTGCGGGAAACATGAGAAGATGCTTAATGCAGCAGAAAAATAGCATTGAGATACTAAACAAATGCTTAAAACAGCAGAAAATCAGCAAGGAGAACCTAAAGAATGTTTTAAGCAGATTACAAATCAGTTATTATAACACTGTTTGGTGGGAAAACCAGAATAAGCAGAAGAGACTGCTTTGCAACAGTGAAAAACACTAGCAAATACTTAACAGTAAAAATAGCAAAGAGAGCTTAGTAAACACTGAAAACAGCAATAAAATTAAATTTAACAGGCACTGTAAGGCAGACGATTGGAGTACACTAAAATACTGATGCCCAAAGGGTGTAGATATACGAAGATACTGATGCCCAAAGGGTGTAGATACATTAAAGTACTGATGCCCAAACAGTGTAGATACACTAAGGTACTGATGCTCAAAGGATGTAGATACACAAAGATACTGATGCCCAAACGGTTTAGATACACTAAGATACTGATGCCCAAAGGGTGTAGATACACTAAGGTACTGATGCCCAAATGGTGTAGATACACGAAGATACTCATGCCCAAAGGGTGTGGATACCCTAAGGTACTGATGCCAAAAGGGTGTAGATACACTAAGGCACTGATGCCCAAAGGGTGTAGATACACCAAGATACTCATGCCCAAAGGGTGCAGATACACTAAGCTACTGATGCCCAAAGGGTGTAGACAAACTAAGATAGTCATGCCCAAAGGGTATAGAGACCTCCTCATATTTTTCTAGGTTCTCACTTGGATCCATAAAGGATATGTGGCATCAACAGAGCTAGGCAGTGTTGTTCAGTGTTTTTCTCACAACACCAGCTGTTCAGCTCAAACAAACACCAAAATTTGAAGATTTTCAGAAAAAAACAACTGCCAGTTCACCAAACCAATTTATTCTCTGTAGATACTCTAGCGCCTCGGCTTCACAAAGCCTTCAAGGAGTAACTAACAATACACTTCCATCTAGTATTTATACACATTTATATTAACTCATTATACAATTAAAAATCAATTAAACAATTAAGAATTCAATTAAAAAAACAATAATGTATTACTCTTCCAGCAGCAGTCAGTATTTAACCCTTTGGGTATTGGTGTTTGGTATTTTAAAATAAAAATTAATTCTTTCCTTAAAAGTTCATTTTTTATTTTATCCTCACTAACTTCATTTCTAGTAATATGTTCTAAAATAGACACCCTAAAACTAGCAGTGTTAGAATTATGGTATTTTACAAAATGTTGAGCCAAAGGGCTCTCTAACTTATTATTCTTAATGTCTCTCAAATGTTCCATAATCCTAACTTTAAGCATTCTTTTAGTCTGTCCTATGTAAAATTTTTTGCATCCACACTTTATGATATAAATGACTTGTTCTGTGACACAGCTAAAAGAACTTATAGGTTTGAAGCTTATTCCATTTATATAAGGAAAAACACTATCTACATGGACACAAACTTTACATTTCCCACAAGATGTAGTACCTATATTTTTTATTGTTCTGTCTATATCTTGTATAGGTAATTCAAATTTTGTATGTACTACTATATCTCTTATGTTTCTCCCTCTTCGATAACTAAACTTTAACTTTTTATTGGTCATCCCACTTATTTCTTTAAAGTTCTGTAAAAATCTCCAAAAATATAATATACATCTTTTTATATCATCACAACAAATATTATATGTGGACACCATAAAAATATTATCTGTGTCTCTGTGATCATTACTATACATCATATCACATTTCTTATTTGCCTGAGATCTATTATTATATCTTTTTTGAAATATTTCATCCTTACTTCTCTTTACCACTTGCATATTATATTTTCTATTTATAAACAATTCCGTCGTATTATTAACTTCCTTTCGAAATTCTTCTTCATTATTACATATTCGGGAGATCCTTAATAATTCACTGTATGGTATAGCTTCTAATACATGATTCGGATGGCAACTAGTGCCCATCAAAAATTGATTTATACAGTCAAATTTTCTATGTATTCCAGTAACTATGTGTTTTCCTATAAGTCCCTTTAAATTAACATCTAAAAAGGAGACACTATCTCCACATTGTATTCCATCAAATTTGATATTAAACCTGTTCTTTTGTATATCTTGTATGAAATTTTCACTTTCATTTTTACCTCCTTTACACAAGAAAATCAAGTCATCTATAAATCTAAAATAGTGTATAACATATTTTTTTACAAAAGAATGTGTGTAAATACACTCAGATTCCATTTGACCCATAAAGATATTTGCATACATGGGTGCAAATGCTGCACCCATGGCTGTGCCTTGTATTTGGTGGTAGGTTCTGTTATTGAAATTAAAAAAATTATTTTCTAAACAGAACTTGACTAATTCCATAACATAATATGTTAAAGGATAGTCTCCCATTGATTTAAATAATGCCTCGATACCATGTTCATTTTTAATATTCGTATAGAGACTACTGACATCCAATGTTAGCCAATACATATCTTCACACCAAACAATATTTTTTATTTTATTCAAAAAATCAAAAGAATCTTTTATGTATGATGGCAGTTTAATAGCTTCCTTTAGTAACACTTGATGTAAAATCAGCCCTAGATTATGTAAAAAATAATTTCTTGCCGAAACAATCGGTCTACCCGGGGGGTTATTCATATCCTTGTGTAGTTTTGGCAAACAATAAAATTGTGCAGGACTACATTCTGTTATATTTAACTTATAATCTACATCTTTTTCAGTCCAATAGCCTAATCTCAGGCCTTTGTTTATCAATTGTAAATAATTTTCTTTAGCTATTGTAACTTCTGCCACAGAACTCTCACAATAAACTAATTCATCTGCCAATAAATTCATACACATTTTAAAATATTGCATATAATGCATAATAACAATTTTATTGCCTTTGTCTGAAGGCTTTACTATCAATTCATTCTGCTTAGCAAATTTCATTAATTCAATCCATTCATTTTTTGTTAAATTAAAATTCACATTTGAAATATTCACACTTTTAATTATTTCATCAATTTCAAAACCTATCATGGTAGAAAAATTCTTAATGCCTTCATGGACAAAAGGTGGCATAAATTTTTTGTTCATTTTAATCTTTGATGTATCTATTGTGCAATAGGCATTAAATTCACTGACACATGAAGAAAACAAATCATCTATGGAGTCCTGACTAAATTCCAATATATTACTATCTAAGCTATTAATTTCAGACTGTTTATATTCAACATTCTTATCTACAATACAGTTAAAATAGTACCATAAGTGTAATTTACGTATGAATTTAAAGATCTCAATTTTACATTCATATTTCTTCGGAAGAACTGTAGGAACAAACTTTAAACCATGATTAAAGACTGAATAAATTTCATCATTAACAAAACAACCAGATAAATTCACAACTTTATCATTAATAATCAAGTTAGTACCATTTAGTCCTTTTGTTTTCACGCTATCAACTATGCTGCAGCTACTAACTACCTTAGTTTCTGCGGGAACCATGAGAAGATGCTTAATGCAGCAGAAAAATAGCAGTGAGATACTAAACAAATGCTTAAAACAGCAGAAAATCAGCAAGGAGAACCTAAAGAATGTTTTAAGCAGATTACAAATCAGTTATTATAACACTGTTTGGTGGGAAAACCAGAACAAGCAGAAGAGATTGCTTTGCAACAGTGAAAAACACTAGCAAATACTTAACAGTGAAAATAGCAAACAGAGCTTAGTAAACACTGAAAACAGCAATAAAATTAAATTTAACAGGCACTGTAAGGCAGACAATTGCAGTACACTAAAATACTGATGCCCAAAGGGTGTAGATATACAAAGATACTGATGCCCAAAGGGTGTAGATACACTAAAGTACTGATGCCCAAACAGTGTAGATACACTAAGGTACTGATGCTCAAAGGATGTAGATACACAAAGATACTGATGCCCAAACGGTTTAGATACACTAAGGCACTGATGCCCAAAGGGTGTAGATACACTAAGATACTCATGCCCAAAGGGTGCAGATACACTAAGCCACTGATGCCCAAAGGGTGTAGATACACAAAGATACTCATGCCCAAAGGGTGTGGATACACTAAAGTACTGATGCCCAAATGGTGTAGATACACGAAGATACTCATGCCCAAAGGGTGTGGATACACTAAGGTACTGTTGCCCAAAGGGTGTAGACAAACTAAGATAGTCATGCCCAAAGGGTATAGAGACCTTCTCATATTTTTCTAGGTTCTCACTTGGATCCATAAAGGATATGTGGCATCAACAGAGCTAGGCAGTGTCGTTCAGTGTTTTGTTTGAACCAGTTGGGGTCCCAGGAATGGGTTACAGGTTTATCAACCAAGAATTAACAAGAAAGCAGATAATTAATTTGTTCATGCTTGATACCTAATTTATCCATATGTACAAAGAGACACAAAGTCATAAAATACCAGGATTTGCAGATAGAAATGAGAGCAATGTGGAAGAAAGAAACCCAGAGAGTTTCTGTAGTAGTAGGAGCGACATGTCTTATAAAAAAAAATTTACAGTCCTACTTAGATATGTTACCGATGCATATAACTCCATATGGATTTCAGAAGGAGTTATTACTGGGCACATGGCAGGTACTGCAAAGAGCACCTCTGGCTAACATCAAAGAATGAAACAAAAGTAATTTCATGAACTTTAATCATACTTTGACTTAGAAATGGGGTCCATTCCGGTTATGGTATTAGAAACCCAAAAGATTTGGCGACATTAAAAAAAGGCAGAGACCCCATAAACATCGACATTTGCAGCCTCAAGTCTCTTAAACCAAACTAGTTTGGATTTGCGAAGGATAGGTCATGTCTGGTTAACCTAGTCAAAGTTTTTGAAAATGTGACTGATGCCTTGGATGAGATAAAGTTGGTACACGTAGCTTACCTTGGCCTAGCCAAAACTGTTGACACTATTTGTTACTCAAGTATCACAGGTTAATCTATCAAATGAAATGTATGCTCCCTACTGGATAGTAAACTGTCTGGCAGGTAGAACATAGCAAACTAAGCTGGGGTGGAGGACACAGTCTTCTTGAAAAGGGCTTATTACCTGTTCCACCTCCCAGGTCTCAGTGTTGTGGCTGTGCCCGTTTAGTGTTTAGTTCTCTGACGTCAAAGACATTTAAATGAATAAATTGGCTGATAACTGTAAGGAGTCATTGCCAATTCCACTGGAGACTTAACAGATTCTGCAAAAAGGAATAACCTATACAAATAAATAGTGCCATGACCATGGTTTCAAGCTAAATGACAAAAAGTGTAGTATCTGTCCCTTGGCAAACAGAATATTCTTGCTTCTACCATGTTAATGATATCCCCTTCAAATCAGACCAGTTGTCAGAGATCTGGGAACATTTATAGGCAATAAGTTGTCCCTTGACCACCATGTAGCCAAGGTTACTAGGAAATCCTTTTGTTTAGCCCAGGTGATTACTAGGAGTTTTCCTGTATGCCCAAAAAATATTATCATACCTCTTTACTCCTCCCTCTTTAGGCCCAAATTTGAATATAATGCTCCCTTTGGCATGTACTTGTCCAGACATATAGTTCAACATGAAAGATTCCAGCATTTACTCACAAAGAAAATCAAGGTCTGAGTTCAATTACTTTTGTAGAATGCCTTAGAGTTCTATTTCTCTTCCCTTTCTCATACAGACTTCTTAGGACTGACCTCTGCTTGGCCTACAAAGCCTCAAACAACTATCTGTTGGGTGACCTCACCTTTATTTGCAAAACCAGAAACACCTCCTGGCCTCTGGAACAGACTCCACCTTTATATTAACCAAAGTAGTTTTCTCATCCTTTTCAAATACATGAATGGATGTGTGATCATAAATACACACCTGGTTATGCCCCACAAACTCTCATGGAAAGAGGTTCCAGGTAGAGAGAATTGCAGTGACTAGGCTACAAATGATTCTCCTGAGCAATATTCTAGTAACAACCCATGAACCTTATTATATGGCTGACCTTACTCAACAAAAGCTATAACTACCTAAATATGTACCAGAGTGAAAAAAGTCTGTTTGAGGTAACATATAGGATGAAACTTATCATTAAACTAAGACATAGGCTGTAAATGTAACTATATGCATACTTTAGAAATGTAAAGGCTATTAAAGATTAGGATATTCATTTGACAAGTAAAATTTTTGATTCCTAAATGTTTATTTAAATTCAGTTGAGTTAGAAAGTATTTGCTGACCTAACAAAATTATGTATTGTTGTTTTTCTTGTTTTTGAGAACACAGCTAATATGTATACCTATCTCGGGTCTATATTATCTTGACAAAATGGCAATACAGCGAATGTCGTTTTAGCGACACGTAAACATCGATCCACCACTTTCATGGCCAGAACATCGATTTTTTTCCAAGGGAAAAAAATCATTAGTCCAACCACATGCAAAACACCATACCTAACATTACAAAGTGGGGGGCTTCGCCCCCACACCCCCCTAACTAAATATACCAACTCCGAGATCACACTACAGTGGAGAAAAGGGCAATTACCCGGTGACGGCCAAGTGATTATTTCCCCTTGGAAAAAAAAAATCGATGTTCTGGCCATTCGCAGAAGTGGTGGATTGATGTTTATGTGTCACTGAAATGGCATTTTCTGTGTTGCCATTTTGGCAACATAATATAGACCCCCTATGTCACCTATAATTTTTTTCCTGTGAGCTTCATACACCTTCTCCATGACAATTCTCTAATTGTTCCAAGATGCCTTAAGCTGATTCTGTCAAATAATCACTTCCAGAGCATCTTAGAAATAAGAAGATTGTGTCAGCAAAAATCAGTCCACTCATCCGCCTTATGCATACCTCCCATAAGAGTCTTCTTGAGCAAAAACATTCCAAATTTATTACTTTGAACCACAGCGGCAATAAAAATGTTTAAATGATAGAGATGTTATTGTCAGGCTCACTGACTCATCACTCAAGGCTGGATGAGGAAAGGGTTACAGTGTGTTGTTTTTCAGGCATCAGGATCTCTGGTATTACAAGGGCCTAAGGAGCCTAACTCTTGACAAATATGACTAAGATATGGGAGTGGTGCATGTGGGAGTGAAGGACCTGAGACACAGAAATTGAGGAATATGCAGATAAATATGCCAGAACTTTCCAAGCATGTTACAAATGCAGGTAAAACACCAGTCTTGACTGAAAGCCTTCCTTCACCATGAATGACGCCTAGATAAAAAGACAAGAAAACTGGCTACAATAATTTGTTAAATAGTTGGGGTCATTTCTGGGGATCCAGTATGAGTCAACATGGGATAGGATGCTTGACAGTCCAGCTTGCTTCACTAATAATGATCTGTACCTTTTGTTTCAGGGCTTTCTCAAACTGGTGAAATAATTTTGCTGTCCAATGTGCCTTTTGCATGTGGAGTCAATTTTTATGGACATTCCAATGTAACTAACATATTAGCCTCAAACTGAAATTGCATTAAGGTGCCTATCCTTAAGCCAGAACTCTAAACAATAAATTGCCTAATCTTGAGGATCTCATGCATTTGGAAAACATGCTTGTCTATGTAGCTGCTGAAACTAGGTTTAAATGTAAAGGGAGCACTCCCTCTATACCAGAATTGTGTGCTTTTCATGCTGTCAGGCCCAGTGGCAACTGTGGTGGGGTCTCCATATTTGTCAGTGAACATATTAGCTCCATGCAGATCCCTATGGACTCAAACTGAACTCAGTGAGTTACAGATCACACTAGATAAGATTAATTATTAACTAATAGCTTTGTTACAGTGCACCTTCTGTGTCCTCCCTGATGATCATGCAACATTCTTCAGTGTCTAAATGACCTCCTTATTACACTTATTTTGGGTGACTTTAACTACTCTTCAATAAACTGGGGCACCTATACCTCCAATATAGGATATGCCCCAAAATTCCTACAATTAAATAAAAATTCCCGTGAACAGCTAGGTAAACTAGTTGGCAGAGCATTTTTCACCTAATTCTCACACATATTTTCTCCTGTTGTACTTCTCCTCTTTTATTTCCTTCGGAAGTAAAAGTCTGAATATAAATGTTTTGATCTTCTCCTATAAACTCCCAAAAACTCTTACAGCAAATCTCAATGAATTTATAGACTACAGACATAATAACCTCAACCTTCTATGTGGCAGCATATAAAAGAAATTCTGAAATTTGATTATGACTACACCACTTCAGACATTAATACAGCAGCAATCTTCACTAAGGAATTCTGCATGTTTAGAAAAATACAGAGAGCTAGCAGTCTTTACCATTACTCTCAGTGTATATTTTGTACACTTGTATTTTCAACCAGAAGGGGGAATATCCTCTTATTGTATACTAATGGCTGTAAAGTCTACAATCTGTATGCTACTACTCTGTAATGACTCTTTTGTAAATTTTTCTTTTCTCTGTAAACTTATGGAGTTTTTCTCCCCAGGACTCCGCTGAAGACAGAACTTGTCCAGTCGGACTACCCTGGCAAACAAATGTTAAATAAATAAATTATGGCAATTTCAAAAACAAACCTCCCTGGTGGTCCACTGTCATTAATAAGTTATACAACAAAAGAAAGAAACGTGAATTAATTAGTAGATCTAAAACCAATCTTCTCAAATATAATATCAAAAGGATTACAAAAAAAATGAAGAATATTACAAAGGCTGACGAAAACAACCCGTGAATTTAGGCTGGTGTCTGAAGCCAAAGATAATTATAAAGCCTTCTTCAACTATGTTAGAACACTAAGAAAAAATGAAACAAAAACAAAACAAAAAACACCCTACATTGCTCAGAACATCTTCATAATGGAGCTTCCTATTCTGACCCAATAGACATTGCCAATATCATTGCAATCAAATTTAGTGCCAACTTTACCCCTGAGATTTCTCTTCAAAGCCTGAAATACCTAAATCCCTTACTTCCCAATTATCTATAGGGATTATTTACTGAAAGTGCTAACCAAGACCAAAAATACTTCCTCCATGGAATCAAACAATATACCTGGTTGCTTAGTTAATTGTGTTAAACATATCCTTGCAGGCACACTGTTCAAAGTGTTTAACTTAAGCATAGCTCCTGATTTGTCCCTGATGAGTGGAGCATAGGAGTAAGGATACCCTTCATAAGGTAGTCCTTGCAACTGACCTAAGTAATTACAGATCTATGAGCCTTACAAGTCTCATCAGCAAAGCTATAGAACATATTGTAAATTATCTCATAAACTGTGAAATCAAGAATATTGTTAGATGTAATCCACATCAGTTTGGTTTTGTGAAGGGTAGAGCCTGTTAATTTAACCTGGAAAATTTCTTCAGAAGAGATACAGAAGCTGTATATGGTGGCCATACAGCAAATACCATGTACTTTGACCTGGCTAAGACCTTTGGTACCATTCCCCACACTGGCATCTTACAAAGGCTAAATGCTTTAAAAATCAATGAATATATGACTATATGGATATCAAACTGGATGAAGGACAGAACTTACACAGAAAAACTTGCAAGTGTCTCATCAGAATCTATGAAAGTGACCAGCAGTGACCATCAAGGCTCAGTGCTCGGAACTCTCCTTTTTGGTATTTATGCTTTAGATCTCTAAGCAGAGAGCCAAGATATATGGTTAACAAAGTTAGCAGGTGATTGCAAACTGGGGGTTATTGTTGTTACCTTTGACACCCTCTCACTCTAGAATGAACTCACCCTAGTAAACTCTTGATGTACTAAAATGGGCTTGAAGTAAATGCTAAAAAGCATAGCATCAACAATTTTGGTAGACAATCCCTCCTTTCAACACTGTGTATGGATAACACACTTCTACAAAATGAAAATGTAGTTAGGGACTTAGGTACTTTGTTTGATAGACCCCCATCTCTTGAACATCATGTTATAACTCTTGTCAGGAAATCCTTTTATTTACCCTGTTAATTGTGAGAGGAATATCAGCAAGATGTAAAGAGGTCATCACTTCCTTATACTCAGCATTGATGAGGCCAGTTATTGACTACAGTTCCCCCTTTGGGATGCCTCTCATTAAACATATCAAACTATTAGGAAGACACTAAAGTTCCTAACCAAAAACATCACATGCCTAAAGTCCTTGAGCTACCAAAGAGGATGGAAGCCCTATCCCTTTCTTTAGCGTCTTATAGACTTTTGAGGAGAGATCTCTATCTCTTTCACTGAGCCATTAGAGATCCAGTTTCTGCGGTTACTTTTCATGTAAGTTTCAAGATCTTTATTGTAAAATAGTCTGGCTGCTATAAGGAATCTACAGCATATGTGAAAAGAATAAAATAACTTTTCATCCTAAGGACATGCTAAACCATATTTGCTTGTTGTGCAAAAGGTACTGCTAATAAAAAGACTAACATTCCATTTCTTTTGCAAAGTATTTATTACCAGCATTTTATACTTACCTCTATGATAGTTAGCAACCCTAATAATTGGAATCACCAAAAGAAAATCCCCAATCAGTTCAAGAAGAAGATCTCGTAGTTGAATAGGATCTTGTATATCTTTAAAATATTCTTCTTTCAAAAGTGATTTCATTTCTTTTCCTGACTTCTGTAATCAGGCAAAAGAAAAAAAGCAGTAAGTATTACACAGCCTTCAATATTCTAAAGTACTACAGCTGATATTATGTGTTTAGGAATCAGGTTCACAGGGTAGATTTTTTTTATTTATTTATTTATTTTACCATTTGTTTACCAGGATAGTCCATTGGGCCAAGAAGAGCCCGTTTTCAATGGAGTCCCGGATCTTGTGTAAACACCAGCACTATCAGAAGTAAGTCTAAGTGAATCTAACATGTAAATCTAGATCATCGTAGGTTTGTCTAGGAAAGGTTTTACAAGTCAGGTATGTTTATCACTTATGATTTTTGACTAGAAATATAAACTTGAATTAATCACAGTAGTGGGACAGTTAGAATGAAGAGACTTTAAGGAAAGGCAGTTATATTTTGCTTTACTACAAACACAATACAATCCTCAGTGAACCCCAACTTTAATATGTTAGACTAACTTGAACTAGTCATGATTTCATACCACTGTTCCAAATGTTTTCTCAAGTCAGAGCTTTACTGAGAGAAAAAGTTGTTCAGTATTTTAAAAAGGGTAGTTATTTGATGGCTATTATAGTGTGGCACTATGCCATTTCCATTCTTGACCTCTTTAATAAGTGCATCAGAGACCCACTCATATCCAAAAGACTGAAAGCAAATTTGCAGACCCTAAGTTATGAACAAGTATTCTGAGCTAGTGAAGTCACCTTGGACAGGTATTTGAACTTGAAAACATGGGCTATGGAACTCAACTATTCCTATGTAATGGGACATTGGAAGTAATACAACTAACCTTCCATTAGCAAGAACATGTAAGTGGATATTCAATAAATTAACAAAATCTTCAGTACAGAGCTTGCTTCCTGTTAAAAAAAAAGAGCAGAATGCAGGCAACTCCTTAAGATATGATGAAAATATCACTTAAGAAGGTATATCTGGAATTGGTAGCAGTGGGAAGACATGTTAAGTAAGGAAAGATTAATGGTGTCCTGTACTAGTAGTGCAAAATATGTTATAAATGAATATGCGATATCTGTTCAATGTCCACGTTTTTCAAAATGCTGTTTTTTTTCAACTTTTACATAGAGACACATATTTATATATATAATATGTTCAGTAAATGGATACACAAAAGTATGAAAAACTAAATTGCATCTTCTTAAACTTCATCCTCTCAGAATTCCCCATGTGGGGATATGAACCAGGCTCTTTTACTTTTTTATTCTTACTCCAAAGCCACCATTATCTAGGGCAAAGCGATTCTTAAAGTTAAAGATCATGGGTGTACTTATGAAATGGAATCTGTTGTCTGAATTTTATTTCCATATTTCTAACGTTGCTGTTAATATTTTTTCTGTCTTTTTCAAATTTTGCACTTAAAAATGTGCAGTTAAGTGGAAAAAATGCTTAAATGATAGTGTATGCCATGGGCAACCTCTTCCGTTCTTCCTGGTATGCATGTAGGATGAGGTGTTTTTTGGTCAACTTGTTCAGATCATCTGGTGATAATAACTCCGACCAGTGTGTGTATTCAAGGAGAAGTTATACCTGGCATGTTTATAAAGCTGGTGGATGGGTATTTCATACGTTTTTTTTATGTTGTAATCCATCACTGAACTGTCCTAGGATCTAGCACCTCCACCTTGTGAAATTTGTGTGCAGCAGTCCCAGTGGTAGCTACACATAATTCAAGCTGTCAGGCTGCAGCAGAGAACACCTATGAAGAAATGCCCACATCTCAGTCCCTTTCCAATTTAATTATGAAACTTTCCATAGGATCATAGGATGATAGAATCATAGGAGCTTACTAGGCTAACAACCCCAGGGCGCTTACAAGTCTAGCCAAGTTCAACCCATGTTCCCAAGGGTGTCTGGTTCAAGCAGACACTAAAATTACCACCTATTGCCTCTTCCAAGAGGGACAAAGGTGGAGCCCCTGGGGTGAATTTCCTGTTACCCATCCAATCATCCAAATTATGCTTAAATAGGGCCAATGAGGGGCTTTGTTTAACATGAATAGGAAGCTTGTTCCAAAGGTGGGGCATCCTCTGTGAGACAAATCTGTCTCTCCAGCAAGTTCTGTTGATGTCACATACCAGGTTAAGGTCCTTTGAGTGAGTGACCCATGTGCCATTTCATTTGCGAATGTGCAGCATTTCCATTAAAGCTGGGTCAGAGATTGCTTTATATGGAAGGCACAGGTTGCCTCAGAGCAGTCTGTATGACACAGAGTACAGTGACAATGATTTCAATCTGTCCGCAGACAGATCTTGAAGACCCTGAATTTTCTTTGCAAGGAACCTTTGTGGTCTCTCCAATTGTTGCAGGTGTTTGGAAAGAAACATACAAAAAGGAGTGTTGTACTCTATTATTGGCCTAATGAGGGAAGAATACAATGGGGTTATAATCACATTTTTTCTGGAGACAATATCCTTACTTATGAAATGAGCAATACAAAATGCCCTTTTTACCACTGTGGAGACATGATGATCAAAATTAAGGTTGCTGTTGACTTATGTACCAAGATCTCTCATCACTGACTGTGTGCTTAGGGTATTGCTGTTCACATGGTAGTCTGCAGGAACATCACCCTTGCCGAAGGGGATGATAATGCATTTTTTTGCCTTAAGTTTAAGACCATGACTTTGGCACCAGTCACTAGTCTGCATAAGACCTTCTTCCAGGATGTCGACATTGCTAGGGGTTTCAATGATTGCTCCCAGTTTGCAGTCAACAAATTTTGTCAGCCACAGTCCTTTAGTTTTAGCCTGTACTTTGGAGAAGTAGATTCTGAACAGTTGGGGTGCCAGAACTGATCCCTGTGGAACACCACTGGTTACAGGTCTGCTGGAGGAGGTGGAGTCCCAATTTTGACCATATGAGTTCTATCAGTGAGCCAGTTTGCAACCCACCTAACGGTCTATGGGTTGATATCCAGCTGGGTGAGTTTATCAATGATGCCTGAGTGGGGGATTGTGTCAAAGGCCTTGGCTAAGTCTAGGTAGGCCATATGCACTGATCTGACCTTGTCTAGGGCTTTGGTGATTGCCTCGAAGAAGCCAACCAAGTTTAACAGGCATTATCTCCCCTTGACAAAGCCAAACTGGGTGAGATCAAGCATTTGGAGAGAGATCTTCCATCATAATCAGCTTATTATGTGTTCAAGACACGGACAGCATGTACAATACAACACAAACAGAATGTCTAATTCCTATACTCCCCTACAGACAATGCTGTCTGTTTGTCAGGACCCAAATTTCAACAAGGCAATATTTGAAAAGTAATTTCAAAACTTATACCTGCAGTGTGGAACCTAACTTCCTCAAGATTTCTGAAACAACAGAAATTAAATAGATTTAAAAGTAACTGCTTAAGTTTCTTAATAACTTGTGTTTTGACAATGACTAAACTAGCTAATATTTGCACAATTAAACACACTATTTTATTTCTAAACTGCATTAATTTAGTTGCTTGATAAATGTTGATCACATACAAGTACTGATTTCTATTCTTTCTTTAATCTCTTTTACCTGTTTAAACCATAAACTAAACTCAGTGTATCATTCTCATTGTTTTTTAATTGTATCTTTCATGTCACTACATTATTGTTCTGCAAATGAATGTCACATTCTTTGAGTTGTACACATAACAAAGAATCGTATCAGTCTGCTTAAACTTGTGAATACCTAAACGGCACAGGTCATGGCTAAAAATGGTCTGTTAGCCTACTAAACCAGTCAACAAAATAAATAAATACATGTTATGAGTTAAATGAGTAGAAGGAACGCTATAGCACAATGAAAGGCAGAGATTGCAGTTCAAGAGTAGGAAGGATTCTATCGCAGACCATCATTTATAAAGATACAAGTATAAGAAATACTTTTCAGTATATACCCACAGCTACTGATTCTCTGAAGGACAACCACTCTCTCATTAGTTCACCATTTTGCACTGTAGCAACATAATTGTGCTGTTGTTTTGACGGATTTCTAAAAAGATAGCACAATTCATCATGCTATTGAAAATAGTATTTGAAGAAAAAGTCTCTGATTTAAGTTCTTAGAATTAACATGTGATTGCTATGAGTAGGTAGAAGGCAATTTAAAGTGTACTGAATGCATTTTCTTACCAATATATTGAAAACGTCATCCATAAAAGAATCGATATGTCCTCTCTCTATTCCTGACTGCCAAGCAAGTGATGGAAAAAAGAGCTGAAAATGAATAAAAGACAATTTAATCATGGCAAGTAAATATAAATTCAAGCACTCTCTTTCTCAGGAACTTTAATGGTATCTAACAAGTATGAAACAAGAAGAAAGTCCTTACCCATAGAGTATATGTCATTTTATCATCGTTCCACACACAGCTTTATAACTGTATTAACAGTATTTCCCTGAAAAACAAACTTGACATTCTATTTCTGTTATCAAGATTAAAGTCATATGCAAGGTCAAGGTATGGGAAATAATCAAAACCCCTAATATCTGAGAGGAACTGTATCTGCACTTAAAGTTACTTTTTAGTCAAATTTGATCGAAAGTTTTTGTTTGTTTGTTTGTTTAATTTAACTGTTGAGGCTGTCCACTAAAGTGTGCTAGCCTGTGTAACTGATTTATCACTGTTTCTGCATTTTCTGTGTGTGTTTCTATCAAAAAAACAAAAAAATAATCCTTGTTTTCCCGCCTCTCCTCGACTAGTTTAGACCAGTTTACAGGCATTGCTGTATTCTGGGCTGTGGTGTAGTTCCTGTGTTGTCCATTACCTTACTTGTATAGAAGGAAGTTTCTTTGCTCACCAGTGGGAGTGGGGAGCCTTGAGCAGCCTACCTGTCCCTGTAGGAAGTGACCTCAGCACAAGAGCTGTAGTAATTGGTTGTTTTGGACCATTTCTAGCTCTTTTGTAGTTCCCTGTTTAAAGTCCGCGTTTGCATGGCTTTGCGCGGTTGTGCGCATAGAGCAGCACCGGTTAAAGAAGGTTAAACTTCTTCTGGCTCTGCCAAGTCTGCTCTTCAAATTTTCCCTTGAGGAAGCTCTACTCTTAGTATAATCAGACTACTCGCTATACTATAAGCCTAGCACTTGTTCTCAAAACTTCTCTACTAAGTAAGCACTCTCGTACTAAGTAAAGAACTACATCCACCTACCAGCCCTATGAATATCCACTTCCCTTAAAGGCACAGCACTCCCTTGTACTGTTCTAGCATGTCGAGTGGTAGATTACTGGCGTCCTCTCCAGTTCAGCTGGTCAATCTGGGTATCTTGAGACAATGCTACAATTGTCTCATGTACACAGACAACCCTCTCCTCCTCCCAACAAACACAAATACATGTGAGAGATGCAACTATATAGCCAAACTGGAGGCTGAACTCTCTCAACTCAGGGCTGGCATGACCAGACAGGAGGAGATGGTAACCACACACACAACAAACCCAGTCCCACATAAAAACACAAAGACATACTCGGAGGCTCTAATAAAAAACTTACCAAAACAACAGAGGCTCCCAAAGCAGACATCCAAAAATCCACCACCTCAAAACAAAACACATGCAACACATACTTCAATAAATCAGTGTGTCAACCAATCACAGCCCTTAAGGTCAAACACCATGCCTGATACACTAATAATAGGTGACTCTATAGTCAGACACACTGATGTCCCGCTTACCAGGCTGAACAAGGAGAGGGTGACTGTGAGCTGCCTATCGGGAGCTAGGATCCGCCACATAACACACGCACTCAGGTCACTCCAAAGCAAGTACAAATATGACTCCGTCATTGTCCATGCTGGCATGAATGACCTGAGACGTACCTCCCTGGACTACATGAAAAGAGACATAGAGGAGCTCTCCGATTATGTAGCCCATGCTGGTATGACCCTGACCCTGAGCAGCATCTTGCCCTCACCAAGAATGATGCCACAATACAAAGACAAGATGATCAGCTTTAACAATTGGCTTAAGTACTGGTCTCATTCTAAGGGGATCCAATGTCTGTCTGCCTGGGATGACATGTTGGACAAGCCACGCTGCTTCGCAAGGGATGGCTTACACCTGTCACCACTGGGCTTCCGGATATTGGCTAAGGCTCTTGCCACCCCCATAGTGCCTTTTTTAGGCAAGGCTCAAAAGACAAACCCACCTCCTTAGAAAACAAAAATGGAAAAAAACTAAGGGTAATGCTGCTCAACGCCAGAAGTCTAAATCTCAAGATGCAGGCACTCGATGCACACCTCAGCATGGAGAACATCAACGTCTGTGGAGTAACTGAAACCTGGTTCAAGGCTCCTGAGAGCACCCCAGTGCTACCAGGCTATACCTCGTATCATGTTTTTTGGCCCCAAAACCTGGGCCGAACCACAAAGGGAGGGGGAGTGTCCATATTCATCAAGGACACCCACGCCTCCAGGTTAGTAGCAACACATGAAGCATCAGAGACCATACAGGTGCAACTAACCATAGGCAAAACTGCTATACAACTGGTAGCATGTTACAGACCACCCTCCCAATCTCAGGAATCCCACTCAGCCTTCCTGAAGACATTGGAGGATATGAATGTATCACAAAATACCATCATACTGGGAGACTTCAACTACCCAAACATAGATTGGGTACATTATTCTAGCCCTAATACCCTAGCCCAAAGGTTCCTGGAATTCATAAATTCAAATGCACTGGAACAACTAGTCACCTCTCCCACTAGGGGAGATAATATACTAGACCTGATCATCACAAACATGGAGACAAAATGCTCCACACCAGAGGTATACCCCTCACTAGTGAGATCTGACCACAAACTAATCACCCTGGATGTACATATCCCACCTCCACCCCCAGCACAAAAGACCACAGAGAAAAACTTCTGAAAAGCAGACTTCACTCTTCTTAAGACTGAGATGGTATCTTTTAAGCCCACTGGGCCAGTGGATACCACATCCCACAATGCTGAATCCTTCACAAATGCTTTCTATGGACATCTCCAAGAATGCATGGATCATGCAATCCCAAATAAATCCAAGTCCCTCTCCACCAAAGGCAAGTGTCCTGTCTGGAGGACCTCAGCCATTAACAAATTCTATAACAAAAGAAGGAAGCTACTGCACGTCAGAGCAAAATCCCATAAAGGGAAGACATCTCTGATCAACATTAGCAGAAAACTACGTTCTCTCATAAAAACATCCAAGGCCAACTTTGAGAGAAAAATCGCTAAGGACACTAAAGATAACCACAAAGCCTTCTTCAGCTATGTTAGAAACCTGGTCGGAAACCCTCAGATATGCTCAGAGTTAGTTCACAACAACAAAAAATACACTGAACCCACAGATATTGCCAACATTCTGGCTGACAGGTTCAGTGCAAATTTATCCCCTCCCTCACCCCCAAAAGAAGAAATACTTATCCCAGCTGAATATAATCTCCCTGTCATCTCAGATGTCCAAGTGAGAACCGCCCTCAACAAAGCTAAAAACACAGCATCAATGGGACCTGACGGTATCCCGGGTTGCGTGCTACGTGAACTCCAAGAGGAGCTAAACCCGCACATAAAAATGCTATTTAACCTTAGCCTTACTACAGGATATGTACCTGAACACTGGCGTACAGCAACAGTGGTCCCACTCCACAAATGGGGTACCTCTACAGACCCTGGGAACTACTGCCCCATAAGCTTAACCAGCCTGGTCTGCAAAGCTATGGAAAGAATCATTATGGAACTCATAAACAGAGACATAGGGGACCTACAGACACTTGACCCCACCCAGTTCGGCTTTGTAAAGGGCAGATCCTGCCTTTTGAACCTGGTTGACTTTTTTGAAACAGTCACTAGAGCCATTGATGAGGGCAAAGCAGTCCATACAGCTTACCTGGACTTGGCTAAGGTCTTCGACACAATACCCCACTCAGGCATCATAGATAAGCTCAACAGCTTAAACGTAAACCCTTATGTCACTAGATGGGCTGCAAACTGGCTAAAGGACAGAACCCATAAAGTTAAAATCGCTGGAGCAATGTCAGACTCAAAGCCAGTCACAAGTGGTGTCCCACAGGGATCTGTCCTGGGACCCCTCTTGTTCGGCATTTATTTCTCAGGTGTTAAAGCAAACATGGGAGGGTTGTGGCTGACAAAGTTCGCAGATGACTGCAAACTAGGCGCCATAGTCGATACACCAGTGGACACATACATCCTACAAAAAGGCCTCACAGAAACGGACAACTGGTGCCGGAGTCACTGCCTTAAACTAAATGCCAAAAAATGTATAGTCATCCCCTTTGGGAAAAACAAAGTACCCACAAATTATCACATAGACAGCAACCCACTGAGTACGGAAAAAGTAATCAGAAACCTAGGGACCCAAGTCGACAGCGACCTCTCATTTGACACCCACGTTGCCAAAGTGGTTAGAAAAACATTCTACCTTGCACACCTCATCATGAAGGGATTCACATCCAGATCCAAGGATGTCATTGTACCCCTATACTCCTCCCTCATTAGACCCATGATTGAGTACAATACCCCATTTGGTATGTACCTCACCCGGCATTTGCAACAGCTGGAGAGACCACAAAAGTACCTCACCAAGAGGATCAAGGGTCTCCAACATATGTCTTTTTCTGCCAGACTAAAGAAACTTCAGCTCTATTCAGTAGCATACCACCTGCTCAGAGGTGATCTCTGCCTAACGTACAAGGCCATGTCCAATCAGGATCTGATGGACATGCTCCATCTCAAAAAATCCAAATCCATCAGGACCACGAGAGCTAAAGACTTAAACCTTGGCACAAGTATGAATAGGACATGCTGGAGGGATAGATTCATAACCCAGAGGCTTCCCATGCTTTGGAACAAGATCCCAGTTCATATTAGGCAGAGCCCCTCACTGACTCTCTCCAAGAGAAATCTTGATGAGTGGATGGGAGATCGTAAGTTTACCCCAGGGGTCACATCTGTGTCACTGCTAGACAGGGGCACAGTAAACTAATTCTGTTATATAATGGGACCTTCATTGTGTCACTACTAGACAGAGGCACAGTATTCTAAATTTATTCTGTACATTTTTGTACCATTTCATGGGGTGGCAAAAGCCACATCACTATGGCTAGGCTTACAAATGCCCCAGGGCAGATAGCCTAGTACTAAACTATGAAACTATGTTTTCTTACAAACTTCATATTTCCATTATTGTGCTAATTTTCCCAAAACTGAATATAAAACCAGCATTCAGAATAATATTCATGCCATCTCTTTTAGTTCTCTGTATTCATTAATCTAACTCTGGCAGCAGCTTTTCACAATTTCTTGATTTTGCATCCATTTTAACAACTTTTGGCAGCTAAAGTATATTATATCCCTTATTATAAAACAGACAAGGAAAACTGACCAATCATATTTCTAACTGCCTGTTCATCAGATCTGTTCCATGCATGGGAAAAGCTATTGCAATCCATCTAGACCTCACTTACTCACATATCCCTATACCTTCACAGACTTCAAAAGCCAACAAACTGCAACCATCTTAAAAAAGCAGTCTTTTAGTAGAAGGGAAATGACAAACACAGAAAAAAATCCCCAAAACAAATAACAAATAAAATAAAACAGTAAATTGATTAAAAAAGCATCAGACACCAGAAATAAACATCACCAACTTAAATACATTACCAAGTCTGCATACTACTACAGCTACTACTAATAATAAAAGAAATAGAACAACACAGGATTCAGAACAGAGACCCAAAATTAACATACTTTATAGCAATGAAAAAGTCAAATTGTACATTACATTATTAGGAACAGTAAATGACTTCCACAGAGGTAAAAACAATCTCCTGAGAAAGTGAAAGCACAATCTCTAGAAACAGACAAATGAAGTACCATAGGAAGTGAATAACATGAAGCAAAATGGTCACCACAGCAACCTAAAGCAGCCAGTCTCATCTAGCAGTCAAATTACACACACACACACACACACACACACACACACACACACACACACACACACACACACACAAACAAATTTAATAGAAGGACGCTGTCAGACATAGTTTGACCTAACATGTACAAATGTATATATACATCTACAAATGGGTATAACAACTATTTTACATTAAAACTCATTAGAAAATATATATTTAGCATAAATAAAGTGCTAATTGTAGTGCTTCACAACACTCCTGGACATGCGATAATATCAATACCATGCACACCCTGCTGTGCTTTATTTCATACTTTTTCCTGTTTTCTTTCATGATATCATTTAATTTATTTAATGTTGACTGAATGAATATCAAGTTTCATATAGTGTAAAAAATGAACCGTATATGCACTTTCTTATGGAAATTATATGAATAATTCCTTCATTTCTTTTACTTGCTACATTTTGGCTTTGAAACTTCAAATCCATCCATCCACTCCCCCTTTTTCCCATTTTTGCACATAGTGTTAGGGTGTCACTTCACAGTGACAGCCATCCAGAGCCAAGGTTTACACCGCCGGGTAGCTAGCCCTGCCCCAGTAGTTTTTTCACATCACATAGTAACACGCACACTCACACCCATGGCCAATTTAGAGTGTCCAGTCCACCTACTGCATGTCTTTGGAATGTGGGAGGAAACTGCGGCACCTGGAGGAAACCCACATTTTCTTTTTTTGCCTGAAGAAGCCTATCTAGGTGAAAGTGTTCTTTGCACTTGCAGTGCAACTTTTTAAGTATGCTGTGGATTTTAAACATTTAGAATAAACATCTCTTACTTTTTACAAAAGCAACTTTTCAAGTAAATTGTGGACGTTATACTTTTTGAACAAATAAATGTTGTTTCATCCCTGCTTGTGGCTCTAGTTACTTTTTTGTTTTGCCAGTTTTGCCTTATTAGTAATGGACTTGTCACTGCACTGATACTGTTGCTTTACTTTTACAAGAATCAGGCCAGGGAGCCTCTTGCTGTGAGGTGCTGTGAACTGCGCCATTGTGCCACCCTTCTAATATAATTGCATTTATCATTTATTCAAGTATTTGTCTTAGCAAAATATTTACATGTTGTGCCTTATCTACTATGTCCATTACTTTGACAATATTCTCTTTGACAATATATTTTATTATACGATCTATGAATATCATACGTAACATATTACACAGTTTATGGTGCCTAGCTCTGCTCTTTATTTTTCTGCATATTCTAACTGGGTTCACCCCATTTCCTCTAATCATGCTCCAAAAAATGTACAACACTAAACAGAATGTAGATTATAAACTGAGGAACTGCAACTCTCACCATACAATACTTTAGGGGTGTACCAGTGGTTCTCTTTTTCTGAAATTATACGTAATTAATATTATATCCACACTACTGGAAGGCACTCATCTCATAAACATTTGCCGCAAAGCATACCTGTCCTATCTGACCTTATATCCTCCCATCATCCCCCATAACATTTCCTACAAATGCAGCTACATCGTTCCATATGCAGTGTAGGAACAAAAATATCAACTGTTATTATTATGCTGGTGACTGACACAGTTTACTCTTGCAGTCTCGAAAATCAAATTTCTCTATGAAGTAAAGCAATATTACTATCTATAAGTGAACTAAGTGACAGAGACTACTGGAACTCCAAATAACTTGAAAGAAATGACAAACTAGATACATGCATGATTATAATTATCACAACCTGTCATAACAATTTACTTTAACTGAAATTCAAATGGCCAAATTCTTACAAGAGCATAATGCTACAGTCTCAGCTAGATCAATGTTTAAGATAAAGAACACTGAAAAACCCATTGGAAAAGTCTCTGTTATTTATTGATAAGGTTTATTATGCCCCAAATATGTCAGATTTGCTTGGTAATGAATACTATTGTGATAGTGACAGTATTAAAAACATATCAGTGTTCACAGGAAATCCATCTGTTATACAAAACGTATAAAATTAAGTCACTGAGGCAGTCAGGCACCTACAGCTGTGTAGCTGCCCTATAACTGAGTTCAGAGGTCAGCAACATCCAACTTGATCTACCAGGTACAAGTTAAGGTCAGATATACTGCCATGCAAAAAGAGAAACATGCACATTTACTTTTATGTCATTGCATACAGAAAAAAATTTAGGAAGAAAATGCCTTCTTCATGTCTTGTGCATGTCCTGCTATCATGGGTGGTTACTGTTGCCAAAATAGCAGAACAAAAATAAATTATACTTATGAAGAGGTACACAAAATGCCTTTAAATGCCCAATGTGTAATGTAAGGGTATAAAGCTTTAAATGCCCACAATGTGTATAATGTAAGGGTATACAGCTTTAAATGCCCACAATGTGTATAATGTAAGAGTATAAAGCTTTAAATGCCCACAATGTGTATAATGTAAGGGTATACAGCTTTAAATGCCCACAATGTGTATAATGTAAGGGTATACAGCTTTAAATGCCCACGATGTGTATAATGTAAGAGTATAAAGCTTTAAATGCCCACAATGTGTATAATGTAAGGGTATACAGCTTTAAATGCCCACAATGTGTATAATGTAAGGGTATACAGCTTTAAATGCCCACAATGTGTATAATGTAAGAGTATAAAGCTTTAAATGCCCACAATGTGTATAATGTAAGGGTATACAGCTTTAAATGCCCACAATGTGTATAATGTAAGGGTATACAGCTTTAAATGCCCACAATGTGTATAATGTAAGGGTATACAGCTTTAAATGCCCATGATGTGTATAATGTAAGGGTACACAGCTTTAAATGCCCACAATGTGTATAATGTAAGGGTATACAGCTTTAAATGCCCATGATGTGTATAATGTAAGGGTACACAGCTTTAAATGCCCACAATGTGTATAATGTAAGGGTATACAGCTTTAAATTCCCACAATGTGTATAATGTAAGGGTATACAGTTTTAACTGCCCACAATGTGTATAATGTAAGGGTATACAGCTTTAAATACTCACAATGTATATAATGTAAGGGTATACAGCTTTAAATGCCCACAATGTGTATAATGTAAGGGTACAGCTTTAACTGCCCACAGTGTGTTGTAATGCAAGGATATACAACTTCAGATGCTAATGCCTAGCTTTAGGAAGCTGCAGACTATGGGATACATGTTCTGGAGGATTCATTCTACTTAAATATCCAAAAAAGCCTGGAAGAGATCATCCACAACATCTTATGTTATTTACTTACCATTATGACAAATGTCTATGTGCTTCACAGTACCTGAAGCAAAGTAGTATGTCTGCAGAATTTTATTTGAATTTATTTATTTTGTATGTGTTTACCATGAAAGCCTAACTGGCCAACAAATAAATGTTACATGAAACATAGGGCAATTTAAAAATAAAGGAACTACATAATGCAAACAGAATAGAGTAGCTACAAAGTCAATATACAGAACATACATGAAACATAAAACAATATAAAGGTAAGGCAACTACACTGATATATATATATATATATATATATATATATATATATATATATATATATATATATATATATATAAAGGAGTTAAAAGTGGGTGAGACACAGTATGTTTCAATATGCAGTAGCAAAGCTTTGTAAGGATACCACCCCCAGACCAAATTCTTGAAACCAGCAACAGCTATAACAATCTAAACTCTACCGTTTTAGTCAAATACTTACAAAGGAGTCATGCTAAGATTAATAATAGATCCTAGCATATTCTGTCCCCCTTGGCAATTAATATAACATCCTGATAAATTTCAAATGAACCATGTGCTAGAATTCCACCCAGCTAGAAACCCAAAGAACTTAAATATAATCTGAAAGCAATATTCTTCCACTTTTAAATGGTAAATTCAATGTATCTTTATATACATTCCAGTGACTATCACCATAAAATGCATAACTTTAAATTTGCCATCTGCCAGTGCCATCAGAACTAAACTACATGCTGTTAAGATTAGCCATAAAAAAGGAAAGGCATTAATGCTAGAACCAAACTTAATAATGATAATGAAAACCTGCTTATACAGGTGACTTGAATTACTTCACCCATTTTCATTAGGCTTAATGCAAGATCCACATCAGTCTACTGCCCCAGTGCCATACAGAGCTCCATGGGTTCTATCATTTTGTGTATTATCTCTTGTATCATCAGGCACTTATTACCAGAATGGCTTCTGGGAAAACGCAAACCAGCAATTCTCCTCTCATCTTCTTTACATTAACTAGCCCGGGAACATAGAACTTTACATATCTTCAGTTCTGACTGCAAACTGAGAGCTCCCCTAATCAAGGTCAAGCAAACATCAAACATGTAGCATTGCAATCTGCTTTTAGCACCTTAATAATTAATACATTCACTAATACTTCAAGAGATGAACGAAGAGCACACTTTTGAGTGGTGACCCACCAAATGTATTATCCTTTCTGGATTTCCTTGAAGAAAATGAGACATCATCAGCCATTCAGACAATAAAGTGCACATAGGTGTCCAGCAGTGGACATCTCAGCTGCATTAATGATGGTGGGTGAGGGTGGTGCACAGCAATGTGTGGCACAGACTGGAAAGGGCTACTTGATGCTGAACCACATCTTATGGCCTACCTCAATCCATCACCAAGAAGAGATCCCAGTGAACTACAACTACCTGACCAACTGATGTCCTCTATGAATGTGAAAACATCAGTCAAAATAATCAAAGCCATCCAAAGCTGGGTCCAGCTTTCAGAGCCATAGAGCTGTAGTTAGTTCTTTCAAAGTCATGTATGGTTCTCCAGTCTGGTTACACCCTTCAAACTTTATGCTGAGGACTAAAAATAAAATAAAATAAAATAAAACTCTCTCACCGAACTGAAGACCAGGAACAAAAAAAAAACAAAAAAAAAAAAAACAAATATATATATATAAATAAATAAAAAGGTCCTCTGTGAGAGTAAAAAGTACAGTGAACTGTAGCAAACCAAGTGTTACAAATGTAACATGTAGCTTGCAACAATAAATACCGCACACACAGAGCTGAGTGCTGCACCCCTCACTGCTGATGCA